>NC_036842.1:86541268-86591268 GCF_002910315.2 Salvelinus sp. IW2-2015
GAACACATCGACAACAGCCACCCTCAAAGCAGCGTTACCCATGCAGAGCAAGGGGAACAACTACTCCAAGTCTCAGAGCGAGTGACGTTTGAAACGCTATTAGCGCGCACCCCGCTAACTAGCTAGCCATTTCACATCGGTTACACCAGCRTAATCTCGGGAGTTGATAGGCTTGAAGTCATAAACAACGCAATGCTTGAAGCATTGCGAAGAGCTGCTGGCAAAACGCACAAAATTGCTGTTTGAATGAATGCTTACGAGCCTGCTGGTGCCTACCATCGCTCAGTCAGACTGCTCTATCAAATCATAGACTTAATTATAACATAATATCACACAGAAATACGAGCCTTAGGTCATTAATATGGTCGAATCCGGAAACTATCATCTCGAAAACAAAACATTTATTCTTTCAGTGAAATACGGAACCGTTCCGTATTTTATCTAACGGGTGGCATCCATAACTCTAAATATTCCTGTTACATTGCACAACCTTCAATGTTATGTCATAATTACGTAAAATTCWGGAAAATTAGTTCGCAATGAGCCAGGAGGCCAAAACTGTTGCATATACCCTGACTCTGCGTGCAATGAACGCAAGAGAAGTGACACAATTTCACCTGGTTAATATTGCCTGCTAACCTGGATTTCTTTTAGCTAAATATGCAGGTTTAAAAATATATACACTTCTGTGTATTGATTTTAAGAAAAGCATTGATGTTTATGGTTAGGTACAGTCGTGCAACGATTGTGCTTTTTTCGCAATTGCGCTTTTGTTAAATCATCCCCCGTTTGGCGAAGTTGGCTGTCTTTGTTAGGAAGAAATAGTCTTCACACAGTTCGCACACAGTTCGCAGCCAGGTGGCCCAAACTGCTGCATATACCCTGACTCTGTTGCAAGAGAAGTGACACAAAGAAATTCATGTTAGCAGGCAATATTAACTAAATATGCAGGTTTAAAAATATATACTTGTGTATTGATTTTAAGAAAGGCATTGCTGTTTATGGTTAGGTACACGTTGGAGCAACGAGTCCTTTTTCGCAAATGCGCACCGCATCGATTATATGCAATGCAGGACACGCTATCCTGCGTTAAACTAGTAATATCATGAACCATGTGTAGTTAACTAGCGATTATGATTGATTGATTGATTGTTTTTTATAGGATAAGCTTAATGCTAGCTAGCAACTTACCTTGGCTTCTTACTGCATTCGCGTAACAGGCAGGCTCCTCGTGMAGTGCAATGAGAGGCAGGTGGTTAGATCGTTGGACTAGTTAACCGTAAGGTTGCAAGATTGAATCCCCGAGCTGACAAAGTAAAAATCTGTCGTTCTGCCCCTGAACAAGGCAGTTAACCCACTGTTCCTAGGCTGTCATTGAAAATAAGAATGTGTTCTTAACTGACTTGCCTAGTTAAATAAAGGTGTAAAAAAACAGTTAATTTTTTAAATATTATTATTATTATTTTTTTTTTTAATCGGCCAAATCGGTGTCCAAAAATAGCGATTTCCAATTGTTATGAAAATTTGAAATCGGCCCTAATTAAAATCGGCTATTCCGATTAATCGGTCGACCTCTAGTAGAGATATACCAGTACAGAGGAATAAGCCAAAAAGTGAAAAAATGTCAGTAAGATTGGATTTTTAGCATTTATAGCAATGGTTATTAATTGTACTGCAGGGATGGATCGGAAGTCTCAGAAAATTGAAGTTGTGGTGGCAGCTGCAGAGAGGTATTTAGGTGTGCGAGACTTGACAGCAGAAGAGTTACAGGAGGTGTTAAGTGGTGATGCCCCATCCTTTCAGGGTGTCCCCCTTGCCCATTTTAAATATTTATTGGAGGATTTTTATTTTTGTATTGCTTGTAACTGTTTCGGGTAATGGAAGTTATTGTGCTGTTAGGGGAATAACCTGTGTAAATGTAATCTGTTGCTGTATTTCTTTGTGTTATCTGTGATCGTTTTGTTTGTCTTGTGTAGTTTCTTAATCATTGTACCTAAACTGTATGTGTAAACATGTATAAGCAGGGCCCAGCTGTAAAAGAGACCTTGGTCTCAGTCTGTGTTCCTTGTTGAAATAAAGGTATAATAATAATAATAATAATAATAATAATAATAATAATAATGGCATGAGGTAGAAATATATACATTTAAATTAGTGGAGTAGGGGGGTGTTCATTTTATTTTATATAATTTTGAAATTAGTGAGTATAGTGTTAGATGGTAGGGTATTTATTTAGTACATTTTTCTTTTTCAAGTATAAGGGAGTTGTTCTCCAGTCTAGTAGATGGCAGTAATGCAACAAATTGGGATGCCAACCGCTGTTAAACCTCAGAAGAAGTAGTGAGAAGGACCATCTCGTTTCAAGCAAGCAGATTTCCATCCACATTCATTCTCCTCGCTGATTTTGACCTTTCGCCTAAATTGGAARGAAGTGGCTGTACAGTAACACGCTATAAAATGATATCAGACCTCAGGCTCTGCACTTCACAACTTTTGCATATTTTTGTTGTTGTCTGAGTGAAGGAAATTCTGTAAATGAAGAGGCCTTAAAGTATTTTGAAAGATGATACGTTGAGGATTATAATAAATACCACTGATGTCATAAAAGCAAGCCAAAAACACCTGTCGAGTTAAAATGTGTACTTCACATTTCCATATCATAAAACTCATGTCATGTAGCCTACAGTGTCAACGTTTATGATCACTATGTTTGTACAGTTACAACATTGCGTCATACACGGGGTTGTTCTGAACAGAATGAGCCTGTTTGTCTATTGTGAAGAAAATTTGCCACGGAACATGCACCTGAATGCACATGACTCTATGCACACCAAAATGTTGTGTTTCTCTGAATTGCCTTGTGAAAGCCTAACACTGCAAGTTAGCATTTTATAACTTAACTAGTCAGGTTGGCAATAGCTTTCAAATGACGCCCACCTGACCCAGATTGCGATTTTTAAAAGGTCAGTTTTTGGATTGTGTAAACCACAACAGTAAAAGTGTCATCAAAAAGAAAGGAGGACCAAAACACTCTTCATATAATTAATTAAAATGCCTTTATTAGTATGGCATGTTCAATAGAAACAAAGTTTTTTTTTAAACCGACGCGTTTCGGCTGCATGGCCTTCGTCAGGGAGTAATTGTGTGATGGCGAGGATGCAGGGTTGTGATCAAAACAACTACAATTGTGCTTGCTCTAGTTCCTCATAGTTGAAGATGCTTTTTTTAGTCATAAAAGTGCATTGACATTACTAAGAAACTGTGTGGCCACTTGGAYACACCAGTTAGTTCTCTCCCTCAACCTTGTCATTTCTTTGTCTTATGTTGCACCTACCCCACATTTTCCAGGAATATTCTTATGTTAATGAATGTATCCAGAGTATTTTCAGATCTTGTTTTCTACAAAATGCATCAAAAAGCACAATACATGTAAAATGCACATAAAATCAACAGTTTCATGTTTGGACTCTTGGGTCACGTGAACTTGTGTCCTCAACTTTGGTCTAATAATATCCCCATAATCTCCAAACCGTTCCCTTTCAATTACTACCATGCTTARGCATATGATTTTCWTTTTCATATTTATTCTGTAAGAAACATTTCAAATTAGCCCTATCCATATATGGCAATTCCCACAAGTGTAAAGGGTTGCCCTCATAGGTAAAAGGACTTGCTAGTTTCCACTACYTCGCAGAATTTTGTTCACCAAGTCCTCTGAGGTTCAGTTGTTATTAGGGAGAAGTTGATGTGGAAAGGAAACATAACGATTGAGACAGCACACAAATGAGAGAAATGTCTGAGGAACCATCCTTTGAATAAGAAGCCTACATGAAAGTCAGATACTTTTTGAGGAGTGACATTTTTGAAAGATGTGCCTTCCACATTTCCACATTCATTTTGAGGAAATAAAGTGAGGGACTCTGTAGTTCGATGGCATGCAAACAGTAACTCCATCTCACCTGTCAGAATCCTTACTAAGGCAGACACACACCAAACACTGATCCCATTCCAAGAGGCAGCGAGTGCAGCGGCAACTGCATACAGCCCTGAGGAATACCAAGCCCTAAAACCCAGATGAGGGTTATAATTCTATACACATGGCTGCATGGAATGCCAAATAGACTTAATTCCTTTATACAAGGAGAATGAATGCTCAAAAATCTACTTAACAAAACGATGGGCAATAAATAGCCMATTATTGTAGTTACTAGAAGCTTGGGAACTAAGGCCAATTCACCAGCTGTGCAMCTGACCCTACAGGCCTGGCCCGTGAGGCTAAATAGCATTCAGCACTCGCTAGCGTCCTAAAATCACCACATAAAAATCCTCTAATATAAAAAACAAATGGGGTCAACAGAAACAAAATGAACAGATCTCTGAAAACTTCCAAATATTCTACATCCAATTATAGCATTGCCATAGCGGGAATTCTAACCTTGACCTACAAATACCAATTGTTGGAAACCCTAGAACCACTACATTTTGCATACCGCCCCAACAGATGACGCAATCTRTATTGCACTCCACACTGCAATTTCCCATCTGGACAAAAGGAACACCTACAGTTGAAGTCGGAAGTTTACATACACCTTAGCCAAATACATTTAAACTCAATTAATCACAATTGCTGACATTTAATCCTAGTAAAAATTCCCTGTCTTAGGTAGTTAGGATCACCACTTTATTTTAAGAATGTGAAATGTCAGAATAATAGTAGAGAGAATGATTTATTTCAGCTTTTATTTCTTTCATCACATTCCCAGTGGGTCAGAAGTTTACATACACTCAATTAGTATTTGGTAACATTGCCTTTAAATTGTTTAACTTGGGTCAAACGTTTCGGTAGCCTTCCACAAGCTTCCCACAATAAGTTGGGTGAATTTTAGCCCATTCCTCCTGACAGAGATGGTGTAACTGAGTCAGGTTGTAGGCCTCCTTGCTCGCACACGCTTTTTAGTTCTGCCCACAAATCTTCTATAGGATTGAGGTCAGGGCTTGTGATGGCCCTCCAATACCTTGACTTTGTAGTCCTTAAGCCATTTTGCCACAACTTTGGCAGTATGCTTGGGATCATTGTCCATTTGGAAGACCCATTTGCAACCAAGCTTTAACTTCCTGACTGATGTCTTGAGATGTTGCTTCAATATATCCACATAATTTTCCTCCTCGTGATGCCATCTATTTTGTGAAGTGCACCAGTCCCTCCTGCAGCAAATCACCCCCACAACATGATGCTGCCACACCGTGCTTCATGTTGGGATGGTGTTCTTCGGCTTGCAAGCCTCCCCCTTTTTCCTCCAAACATAACGATGGTCATTATGGCCAAACATTTCTGTTTTTGTTTCATCAGAACAGAGGACATTTCTCCAAAAAGTAATGATCTTTGTCCCTATGTGCAGTTGCAAACTGTAGTCTGGCTTTTTGATGGCGGTTTGCTGAGCGACCTTTCAGGTTATGTCGATATAGGACTCGTTTTACTGTGGATAGATACTTTGTACCTGTTTCCTTTGCTGTTGTTATGGGATTGATTTTTTCACATCAAAGTACGTTCATCTCTAGGAGACAGAACGCGTCTCCTTCCTGAGCGATATGACGGCTGTGTGGTCCCATGGTGTTTATACTTGCGTACTATTGTTTGTACAGATGAACGTGGTACCTTCAGGCGTTTGGAAGGTACACAGGTACACCTCCAATTGACTCAAATTATGTCAACTTAGCTTCTAAAAAAAAGCCACAGCACACCAACATCAAAACCTCATCCCAACTGTAAAGTATGGTGGCGGGAGCATCATGGTTTGGGCTGCTTTGCTGTCTCAGGGCCTGGACAGCTTGCCATCATCAACGGAAAAATGAATTCCCAAGTTTATCAAGAGATTTGGCAGGAGAATGTTAGGCTATCTGTCCGCCAATTGAAGCTCAACAGAAGTTYGGTGATGCAACAGGACAACGACCCAAAACACAYAYGTAAATCAACAACAGAATGGCTTCAACAGAAGAAKATACGCCTTCTGGAGTGGCCCAGTCAGAGTCCTGACCTCAATCCGATTGAGATGCTGTGGCATGACCTCAAGAGAGCGGTTCACACCAGACATCCCATGAATATTGCTGAACTGAAACAGTTTTGTAAAGAGGAATGATCCAAAATTCCTCCTGACCGTTGTGCAGGTCTGATCCGCAACTAAAGAAAATGTTTGGTTGAGGTTATTGCTGCCAAAGAAGGGTCAACCAGTTATTAAATCCAAGGGTTCACATACCTTTTCCACCCTGCACTGTGAATGTTTACATGGTGTGTTCAATAAAGACATGAAAATGTATAATTGTTTGTGTGTTATTAGTTTAAGCAGACTGTGTTTATCTATTGTTGTGACCTAGATGAAGATCAGATCAAATAATATAACCAATTTATGCAGAAATCCAGGTATTTCCAAAGGGGTCACATACTTTTTCTTAACACTGTAAATATAAATTGCACTGCAAATTTCAGATCCAGTTGGGTCTGATACAGACCCGACCAAATTTGGATCTGATTTCCTCTCAGCTCTGACATGTTTTGGGTCAGATCTGGTCCACTTCGGATCCGAACCGAATATTGATTTTCCCCCAAAAATGACCGGTCCTGTTGGGGTCCGGTAGGAATTTAACGGATACGGTTCGGGTCTCCATTTTGGGATCCGAGAAGACCTATACTGAGTGGTCCTTCCTCCCAAAAGTATTTTCTAATCTAACACGCCATGACCTCTGCCCCTGATCATGATATAGGCCTACGCAACCCTAACAGTCTTATTTCACTTGGACTCGATTCCTACCCCTAGTWCCCTATCCTGTTATACTGGCTAGCAGTAGCACCTGTACCGAGTGCAGTTGTCCTAATGCTAGCGGTCTCTTGACCCTTAGCTTACTTGATCAGATCCCTCCTGTCCAAGCAGCTCTGGCAACTCGAGAACAGCTCAGTTTTAGGAGCACTGAGGGTCAACTGCCTGGAACGGTTCTGTAGTGCCTAGACGTTCTCCCTAGGCCTAGACGTTCTCCCAGGGCATGAGTCCCCCAAAAAACATCCAAAATTGCTGACTTGACATTTTCAGATTGGTGCCTATTGAAAGCAGAAAGGCGCACTAGAGCGAAGGGTTGGGCAAGGCAGCCATAAGGGAAAACATTGCTTTCTGTGCTCATGTTACTGAGACTGCACACAAGTTCTAAATGAAGGCCCCCATTCCAGTTGGATCTAGCTATACTGTGTGTGTGTGTGTGTGTAACCTAGCACTCTGGCACCCTGCAAACCATGACCCATTTTGTATTCTACATGAGTCAAATGTAAACAGAGTCTGTTGCCCATGTTGTAAATGGTTACTGTTCATACAAGGATTGTACACTGCTAGACATGACCGCCTTGTCGACCTGATAGCCAGCGAGGGAGTCTCACCAACACCACACATCCATAAACATTCTTGTGTAAGAGTAACCTGGTTTGATGTCGATGGTGTGCTTTCCTGTGTGCCAAATACACCAGATGTTGTTGTTGTGGGGGAGGCGAGGGAGGTGCTCATTTTGGAAGTGGGCTGCTCATTTGACGGTTACATGGAGCAGGCCTTTGCTTACAAGCTTCTTAAATACCAGCCKCTCGTAGCACGCTTGGACAGCCTTGGGTGTAGGTGCAAGCTGGTGGCGCTGATATTTGGCAGTCTTGGCCACATACACAGGCTTGCAGGGCGTGGCCTCCAGATTGTGAGCCTGCCAAAAACTAGGGCAAAGCAGTAGGCTAGGTATTGCTCAGTTTCAGCTGTTGTGGGCAGCCTAGCTGTTTGGAGAACGYGTGCCATGCATACAGGGACCTTTGAAATGTTTGGATCTTTTTTTCATGTAAATTTGATTGCTGGATTCAAATAAAGTATTTAAAATGTGTGTGCAGCCATCGTAGGGACAGTATGGAGGACCTATAGCACAGTGCTCTCACACACACGGGACATTAGTATTTACACCAGGATGACACTGCTACTGGATTCGCCAGGCTAGGAGCAGAGATAACATGGAATCTCAGGGTAGGCCTAGATGGAGCCAATACTTTGAGCTATAAAATGCTTGAAAACATGAGAAGGGTTTTCCCCAGAGAATGTAAGATTGTACAGAAACCTTGTAGACTGGCTGTGCCACTATGTAAAAAAAGTATATATAATAAATAAAAGTAAAAATTTGACTGTATTTGTTATCACTTAAGGCTCTAAATTGCAGGAAATTGTGGTTTCAAGTGTTCAAAAACACAATCTGAGTCCAAAGGGGGATCGTACTTACACCTTGTTAAAAAAAACCTGGAGAAAACCCTGATGAGTGTAGGTAGACATATGAGCAGAGTTCTACCAGTTGTTAGGAGCCATGACAAGCAGAGTTCTACCAGTTGTTAGGAGCCATGGCAAGCAGAGTTCTACCAGTTGTTAGGAGCCATGGCAAGCAGAGTTCTACCAGTTGTTAGGAGCCATGGCAAGCAGAGTTCTACCAGTTGTTAGGAGCCATGGCAAGCAGAGTTCTACCAGTTGTTAGGAGCCATGGCAAGCAGAGTTCTACAATCTTGCCACAAAATAATGGCCCAAGTATAAATCCCTTTACGCTTCAACGATAGGAGATCTACAGTTGCTCTTCTGACTCTGCTGTGTGATGTCCTATGGAAGAGTGTGACTCATCTGTTTGAGTGCCATTGCCATGAAGGGCTTACCATTTCCCCACTGCTCCAAATGTTCTTCAAATCCTCCTGCTCACTTGGGATAAGACTTCTTAAACCCTTCTCTATTCTGCTTTCCAACACTTTGAAGGTTTACATTCTACATTTTTGAAGGTTTTGAAGCCAGGTTTACTTGACTTACATCAGCAGAGAGCTGTAGTCTAGGGCTCTGCTCCAAATTGCACCCTATTTTCTATAAAGGCCTATGTGCACAGGTCAAAAGTAGTGCAAGCTAGACGCATGACAAGCTATATGCATGTCAGGGTTCCCTGTTAACAACCATTAGGTCTGTTCTCTCACCTCTGTGCTCTCGACAAAGAGCTTCTTTCTCCTCTGCCATGAGTCACGGTAAGGGAGGGAGAAGGAGGAACTGGTTAAAAGGGAAACTGTCTTTAAAAAGGGGCAATCTGAAATTGTCTTTTTTAGACTTGTATTATAATTTTTTGTCTCTTCCAAATGCACCCTGTATAATAATTTTTAGGCAAGTCAGAACTAATTCTTATTTACAATGACGGCCTACCAAAAGGCCTCCTGCGGGGGGTGGGCTGGGATTAAAAATAAAACATAGGACAAAACACACATCACAACAAGAGAGACAACACAACACTACATAAAGAGAGACCTAAGACAACAACATAGCATGCCAGCATGATTTATTTAGAATTCAAGGCACACTTAACCAGCTTGGCTACCACAGCATTCTGCAGCGATACGCCATCCCATCTGGTTTGCGCTTAGTGGGACTGTCATTTGTTTTTCAACAGGACAATGACCCAAAACACACATCCAGGCTGTGTAAGGGCTATTTGACCAAGGAGAGTGATGAGTGCTGCATCAGATGACCTGGCCTCCGCAATCACCTGACCTCATTCCAATTGAGATGGTTGGGGATGAGTTGGACTGCAGAGTGAAGGAAAAGCAGCCAATTTGTGTGACATTTTTTAATAGAGCATTATCATGCACCTGTATCGAAACAGGGGCAGCATGAAAAAAATCCATGTCATCTATGCACTTAATTAAATAGCGAATGGGGGACGCTTTTCCCCATGGTTTATTTTCATGCCAGCCAGGTAGGCTATGCTCCATTTGTAAATATAAGCAATGTGCTTAATATTAGGAAAGTTGAGAAATATAGTACTCCTAGCCTATAGAAAGATTATTATACTCTTTCTAATAGAGGCCATCAATCTGTTTTCTTGCACAATTGCATAGCCTATTGAAATGTTGAGCAACATGAGCTCTCATGAAGTGTTTGATTAGATTTCCGAATACATTTGCATTAATGTCAGAGTGATTAGAGCAGGCCTGGGTAAAGGCCGGCCCAGGGGCCGTATTCGGCTGCGACCTGATTCAATACGGCCCGCGGAATTATACTCAAATCACAAAGAATTTGCGATAGTCAAGTTTTGAAAAACGTATTTGATATTCAAATTAAAAGCCCAATGAATACTCATCCTTGTGTAATGACTTAACTCCCATTGCTTGTGGGACATTTATTTTGAAGGCACGTATAAAAAAAACTGCACGAGGACAGACAGTGACTGACAGACTGACACACGTCACAGTTACAAATAGTAGCTAGCTAGAAATTGCGCAGAAATTCGTTTTTCAAAGTAAAGTATAAAATGATGTTCAGCCTTGTCAAAGTCTTCAAGGGAAAATGACTCCTCCTGACCCGCCAAGTAGAAGCCAACAATCTCGCCCACCTTCCGAACACTACTAGTCTGTTCCTTATCAGATGACCAGCAGGAGAAGTATACATCGTTGCTGTGTGCTTTGAACAGTGAGCTTTCTCGTCATTTTGAGGATTCAAAGTGTTGGAAAATGACATGCTGTTGGTTTCCTCTCCTTTCACCTTCAATGTGGATAATGCTCCCACTGACCTGTAACTTCAGCTTATCTATCTTCAGTCTTATGCAGTGATTGGAGAACTATTCAAAACAATGTCACTGACGAGGTTCTATGCATCTCTCGATAAACAKAACTTTCCAAAGATTAGGAGTCATGCTCAGAAGATGTTTGTACTGTTTGGGTCAACTTATGTATGCGAACAGACTTTTTCAGGGATGAAATATAACAAGTCAAAACACAGATTATCTCAAAATGACTCTCACCTCTCAGCAATCCTGCGCATAGCGACATCAGAAACTATACCTGACTTTACTGCTCTAGTCAATGTCCATCAGAGACTTCACTCCTCACACCGATTGAGTAATGTAAAATGTAATGTTGAGATCTCTTTCGTGTTTTTGTGCATTCCCCTTAAGAGTTCTGTCCGTGGTGCTGAATGCACAGTGTACGTTTCCCTCCGTGTAGTTCATTGCATGTTTAATAATGAAAATACCTAGGCCTGGATTAGAGGGACAATAGAGTGCTGAGTACCAGGCAGTTAGCAAGTTTGGTAAGCTACTAATGACCATCAGCAGCATCAGAACTTGGAGAAGCCTAATTACCATGACTAAACGGTCACGTGGAATTTGACTGCCTTCATGACTTGTGACAGCCGGTGTGGCGGTAATACAGTCACCGCAACAGCCCTACCTTTATGGACTTCAAGAAATTCAGACTTAACCCCATCCATCACGATGGCCTGAGTTCTGTCACTAAGATAATCATGAAACCAAGAACAAGCCTCAGAGCTCAGGCCTATTGAGGACAACTTATTCAATAAAACAACATGATCAACAGTATCAAAAGCTTTTGACAGGTCCACAAACAAAGCAACACATTCATTTGAATGTCTAAAGAATTGACAAGATCATTAACAACTAAAGTGGTTGCTGTAATAGTGCTCTGTCCAGGACTAAACCCTGATTGCAGTGTTGTAGTACTCGAGACCAGTCTCAGGTCCGGTCTCGAGACCAGTCTCAGGTCCGGTCTCGAGACCAGTCTCAGGTCCGGTCTCGAGACCACATATTGAGTGTCTTGGTCGTCTCGGTGTCGGATACAAGGACTGACCATCCATGATATCCAAATGATAGTTTTAACATGTCTTGTTTGTTTTTTTCAGGCTGATTGATTTACATTCAAAATATATTTTAATATATACACACATACAGTATGGGATATCATGGATGGTCATCTCCAGCCTCATCACTCAGCTGTTTACCAAATCAGTGGCGGGTTGACCTTTGCCATTGTTGGAACTGCAGATTGCCCCATTGAAGAGGACAGTGATGTTTCTACACTTTTCTTCACAGCAAGTCATTCACACCACATCATGCATTGTTGAGTCAAGCATTATTTTCTCATCCACTCATGGCTTGAACTGAACTCGCTTCATATCCACTCAATTGCGCTAGTCTTCTATGGTCCACTGACATCTTGCTCCCAGGGAAATGCCCAGAGACATGTTTTGCATATAGAGGGGAGGAAAGGAGAACTCAAAAAGTTGAGAACTGTTATGTAATAGTAATGAATACCCCTGCCATATATAATATGAGGAACATACCATAGACAAGGTGGATGGGGAAGAGGAACTAAAAAGGAGCGATATAAGAACAAGAGAGGATGTTGTTGAGCCACTGCTCAAGAAGAAGACAGCTAGTCCTACATATGCCTTCTATCCAACACAGGAGGTTGGTGGTATCTTAATTGGGGAGGACGGGCTTGTGGTAATGGCTGGAGTGGAATGAGTGGAATGGTATCAAACACATGGTTTCTGTGTGTTTGAGGTCATTCCATTTGCTCTGTTCCAGACATTATTATGAGCCATCCTCCCATCAGCAGCCTCCACTGCTATCCAAGATAGAAAGGTCACATTATTAACATAAGCTAATGTTTGGCCCACGTATTGGATTTACAGAGAAGAAAAAGAAAATAGGCTAATGTACTGAAAGTGCTAGTACACTGTACATCTTATTTGTGTTCGTGTAATAGGTCACTCGACAACTGGGTCATTAACATTGCTTTGGATAGGTTGCAATGCAACCAAGTTGGCCTACGCATTGAGGCACTGCTGCCACCCATACGTTAACACATCCTCAGCTCGGCCCTAGTCCCTTTAAAGCAGGGTAGTCAAACTCATTCCACGGAGGGCCTAGTGTCTGCAGGTTTTTACTTTTTCCATTCAATTAAGTCCTAGACAAGTTGAGGGGAGTTATTTACTAATTAGTGACCTTAATTCATCAAGAAAACCCACAGAAACCCAGCCCTCCATGGAATGACTGACACACACTTGCTTTAAAAGGATACTGTGAGATTCTGGCATCTCATTGATCGAGACTGGTGGTTGTCCAGCCCAAAGTGCTGCATGTCATGTGCATGACTTAAATCAAGCGTCACCTGTCTTGATTAATGAGAGAAGACAAAGATACTCTATGATGTTAGATTACTTCATGGAGCAATTTTTWAAATTTMATCTAGAGTATATTCTAAATTCAAACATTCCCCCTGCAACTAGTCAGAGCTTAGACGACACGGGGACTATCAAATCGAGAACTAACAAAGTATCTCCGTGTAAAGGTTGGTCGAAAATGTGCTGCTTTACGGCTATATAGCAGCCTGTCACAGCTAATGAGAACCATTTGATGACATTGGCTAACAACTGGGCTGCGTTCAGTATGGAAAAAAACTTACTGCAATGTGCAATTAAACGGAAACGGTGCGGTCCTGAACAACCAGTTTCCCTTTAAATAAGTCACGCATTGGGTAAGTTCATTTTACATAGCCGGTGCCCCGGGTAGGTGTAGATTTCACTTATTTTTCTCTTTTTGACTTCTGTTTCATTCCCTTCTCCCCCACCGTTTATTACAATAATCTAATTCACTTCTTTTATCTATTTTACTTTTTCATTTGACCTGCACTGTTGGAGCCCGGAGCATAAGATGTTCACTGTACCCTGGAATGACATATTCGTCCCTGTACATGTGACTAATAATCTATCTAAACGTTACCTGGCTCTCCACTCCTCAGCCAGCCAGCTGGCCTACTGAAAGAGCATTCTTCCATCTATTCCTCACCACACTCCCACAGAAGAGAAAGACAAGCAGCTGAGACAAGGAACCACAAACAAATGTCAAATTTGACATTAACTATTGAAATCATATGACTAAGATGGCTATCACTCAAACCAACAATGACTTATTCTGACCTTCTACCAAGTGGTTGTTGAGTGTTTACTGAAATCATAAATGGCATCCAAAAATACATTAGCCATGTCACCAGTTACATATGTGAGTAAACACTAAGCATTTCATAATCATATAAACGAGCCAGCTACCCACATTCAGACATCTTTCAATTGTATGCCCTTATTTTATTACTTTAGGACAGCTAGCTAGAAACACTTTATAAAAACACAGTTACTGTTCCAAATATGAGARATTACTTCTACTCTGTTTAGTCCTGTACTAGTGGCTTTACTAACTGGGTTTAGGAAAATGACAAAGCAACAATGAATTACCATACAATCTGGCTCCATGCATGTAGAAGCTAGTTAGCTAACTTAGTAAAGAAAGACCATTGCATTTGGAACATAGCTTTGCTAGTTAGCTAAACTAGCTGACTAACTAGCAAAGTTAGCACCACAATATGGAAACTTTGAAAGTGTGGTTAGTGTCCACACTCAGTCAATACACATAAAACGGACAGGTTGAATTGCCTTACCTTGAAATTAGTTATTTGAAAGCCAGTGAAAACACTATCAGTTGCATTTTCTTACTAAATTACTAGAACTAGCTAGCTTAACAAACTAGAGAAGAAATGTACATATATAGCCAAATATATAACATTTTCTCCTTGATCTATCTGTGATATAGCCATGTCTGTCTAGCGATACTYTAGACGTGTCTGCCAGCATGCACAAACTAGCTAGTTTAGCTAGCAAGTTAGTAAGCAAGTAACGTTACATACAACTTTAAAGTCATTAAAATAGCACGTTCATGCAAGAATAATCTCACCTTTGGTCAGATTGTCGCTGTATCTCAATGGCACTCTTAAAATGTAAACCAAATAAGCATCACAAAGAACCAGACTATCCAGAAGTAAGTCCAAGACCAGGRGATGGTGAACTTGAGTTGCTACACTAAACCTGTCCCATCTTCAAACATGATACTCTGGGCTCACTCTTTAGTACCTGTAAAATTCTCAGTGTTTCTGGGACTATAATACCATGCCCTGTTTTTACTGTATGATCATGTGTATAGCTATTGTTCAATACTTTGAAAATATAAAAACTTGATTTATTTGATAACACAAACATTTTTTTTAATTGTATTAAAATTTGTCAACAAACCATACAGTGTTTATGCACACCACTTGCTGATTACCTGACAATCTTTCACCTTTTTAATTAAAATTAAATCAGACTGCATTCAGAGTAAATACCGTTTTATAATGAAGTTAGGGCTCCTCCCCCTCATCAATATGGGGGAATACGTGCCAGTCAGCCAAGTTATCTTTCAGGTGTAGTGTATCTTGAATTCAGCTGCTTTGAGGATTCCCCGTTTTATGTTCAATACTGTACTCAAAACGGTAGTCATATACTACATTGTATGTTTGCCCTTGAGCCTCTATCTATAAATTKATCTGTTGTCATTTTTAGCATCACATAAACTGATTTACTAAAGTTTTTTGATCTACTCTGTCATGTGGTCAATGTGTGCACATTTATGTAACTTAGATATGAGMGATTTGAATTAAAGTGTAAAGTGAAAAACCTACACAGAAGCCACATTCCAGGCTACCAACATAGTCATGACTGAATTACAATTAATCAAGGAAATAAATGACCAAACCATCAGACAAGGATGTTTAATACAGGTATATATTACAATGTGCCATGTTATAAGTCAGATCTGTTTTAATAAAAAAATAAGCATTGGGGGAGAACGTGATACTTTTACCTTTTATTGTAAATTTAAATTCAACATTATCCACATTTACTAGCAATTAAAGASTTGTTAATTAAGCGTGTCAAGTTATCAGTTTTTCTCCTTTTTTGCTAAATGAACATTCAGTTCAGAAGTCAGGGAGTTAAACTGCAGTTTAGCCAGGAGGGTCGCAAGCTTGAGATGTTCACGTATGAGGCAAACCGTGGGGAGAGTACCAATATGAAGTGTAACAAGAACCTTGAGTGGTCGACATTGGCAAAGGTGACTAACCGCTTGTGCAAAAGATGTCATTATGATGTCATAAAAGTACGAGCAATTGAACACGACTGAGGGACTCTTTACAGTATGAGACAGTAACCGTGTTGTACAGTAGAGGATTCTCTTATCCTGTATTTGCCAATAAAGTCCTACTCTAAATATATTTTACAGTGATACTCCTCAAAAAATAATAGTTTCATCATTACAATTGGAATTGTTTTTCTTTGGGTCAAAGAAAAGGTGTGGGCTCACCACCATATTAATAAATATTTCACATACATTGAGACGTATTATGCTCCACCCTCTCCTTTATGTACTACGTCGTCCTCCACATCCTATTTTGCCAATAATAATAATTTCATGATTATCATCTATGTATTATACAGATTATGTTTTTAACAGTGTCTGTATAAAAGCATTCATAAAAGTAGACTTTTTTTCAGTGAGACCAAACCTTTTTTTGCCCCCCATTAATCTAATTTGTACAAAGACAATACAACAATCCAGTCATGCAATGTTGGGGTTTTCCATTTTGTTTGTTTTAAGCGTTCTGCATCTCCTTGCCGATCTTGTAGCTCAGGATCTTGTTCCAGTCGATCTTGGTGCGCGTCACGGGAAGCTGGCGGCGCAAGGCTTTGAAAGTGGTGTCCGACATGGTTTGGTAATTCTCGTTGATGGCAGTCTGGCGGGGTAAGAGAGGAGAGGGAAATTCATTTGGGCTGTCACAATAAGAACCACAATTGACGGTGGTGGTTTCCAGAAACACTTGCCACTAGTTTGCCATCAACATTACTAGTCACAAAATATGATGCTTCAGTTTCTTGTGTTACAAATATTACAACAACTACTTTATAGGCACGTGTCCATATCAAAGCTTTCCCAATCTCACACACCTGGTAGTCGTTCTCTGCAGCCTCAATGATCTTAATGAACTCCTTTGCAGTTGCAGCTTCGTTCTAGTGAAGAGGAACCAAGTGGAAATCAGGAAGTGAAGAGGTTCAAATAATAGATTGTCAAACATACATACTAACGTGCATGTACATGTTTTGACGTGTGTTTTCCACACGTATTCCATTTAGTGATGTACTCACAGAAATGGACATCGACTCCTGGACCTCTTTGTGGCTGACCAGCTGAACGTTGCCGTCTTCATAGTAATGAACCTACAACCAGACCGAGAGTAGTGTGTGATTAGTGTGCGATGGTCTGGAACTCAATTACCTAACACGCAACCATGCGCCCACACACACACCTGGATTTTCATGATGCCGGCCACTTGAGTGGTGGAGGAGCCAATTGTGAATTTCCACTCTGACCTCCAACGTCCGTTCCTTTACAAAGAGAAGAAATTAAGTATTTAGTACGTCTACAAGCTCTCAAAGTGTGTGTTGAGTGTTCTCTCACTCCCCCTCTATCCACTACACAGCAGTCTTTCCTAAGAGGTATCAGATCTTGTACAGAAGCTGTAAGATCATTATACTCAGGGAGCCTTAGGCTCAGTAAAACCGACCGCAAAGAGGATTGGCACGGCCCTTTTRCAATTATATTAACCTGATCAGGGCTGGCTCAACAAGGTAACGGGAGGCCAACAATCTCTAAACCAACAGGCACTGGTTAGCCAAGTAGCGAAAAAAGCAAGCTAAGATGGTGTTTGAACAGTGTTTAGCGCGTAAACCAGACAATAGAAGGTTTGCAGGCTAAACATTTTTGGATTCTGCCTGAAGGGAGTTTGAAGCCATTTACATGACTAGAAATCTAAAATCAAACATACTTCATTCATCTCGCATCTTTAAATTCTAAAGTCCATACATACCAGAAGTTTTTTGGTTGAAACTGATGGCACTCGATACACACGATGATGGTTTGATGTCCGTCTATGGTTTTGCCATAAATCTAAAGGGAGATGACACATTTTCAGTGTACTTAGTTAATTCACATTACATGATAAAATGACAAATTTAACAGCGCAGGATCAAGAAGATGGGTGTTATGCAGCCCAGACGTACGGTGCAGACTCCGCTGGGGTAGTGCTCCTTGACGTAGGCCCGGACAGCACCATCCACAGCACTCCTCCAGCCCTCCATGGCGCCATCCACATCGTGGGGCCGTGGGTCACTGGCCTCCTTCCTCAGGTGGTCAAACTTAAAGGAGATCTTGTTTTTAGGGTCAAGGACTCGCCCATTGCCCAGGTCTCCATGCTCTGTGATTAAGACCTGGAGAGAGATTGAGGGGAGATCCGTAGGAAGGCAAGAAGAGGGAGATAAAAYGGGGAGGAAGAGTTGTGCTCTCCTTTATCACTCTGCCTCTTTTTTCCTGATCATCAGCGCATTCGGAAAGTATTCAGACCCCTTGACTTTTTCCACCTTTTGTTACAACCATATTCTAAAATAGATTCAATCATTTTTTTCATCCCTCAATCTACACACAATGACAAAGCAGGTCTCCATTTTTTWAAATCCCCCCAATAAAAATATACATACACACTACTGTTCAAAAGTTTGGGGTCAATTAGAAAATGTCCTTGTTTTTGAAAGAAAAGCACATTTTTTGTCCATTAATATATAAAATTGTTCAGAAATACAGTTTAAACATTGTTATAAATGACTATTGTAGCTGGAAATGCCAGATTTTTCATGGAATATCTACATAGGCCCATTATCAACAACCATCACTCCTGTGTTCCAATGACACGTTGTGTTATCTAATCCAAGTTTATCATTTAAAGGCTAATTGATCATTAGAAAACCCTTTTGCAATTATGTTAGCACAGCTGAAAACAGTTGTCCTGATAAAAMAAGCAATAAAACTGGCCTTCTTTAGACTAGTTGAGTATCAGCATTTGTGGGTTTCGATTACAGGCTCAAAATGGCCAGAAACGAAGACCTTTCTTCTGAAACTCATCAGTCTATTCTTGTTCTGAGAAATGAAGGCTATTCCATGCGAGAAATTACCAAGAAACTGAAGATCTCATACAGCGCTGTGTACTACTCCCTTCACAGACCAGCGCAAACTGGCTCGAACCAGAATAGAAAGAGTGGGAGGCCCCGGTGCACAAATGAGCAAAAGGACAAGTACAGTGTCTAGTTTGAGAAACAGATGCCTCAAGTGCTCAACTGGCAGCTTCATTAAATAGTACCTGCAAAACACCAGTCTCAAAAACAACAGTGAAGAGGCGACTCTGGGATGCTGGCCTTCTAGGCAGAGATCCTCTGTCCAGTGTGTGTTCTTTTGCCCATCTTAATCTTAATTTTTATTGGCCAGTCTGAGATATGGCTTTTTAATTGCAACTCTGCCTAGAAGGCGAGCATCCCGGAGTCACCTCTTCACTGTTGAGACTGGTGTTGTGTGTACTATTTAAAGAAGCTGCCAGTTGAGGACTTGTGAGGCATCTGTTTCTCAAACTAGACACTAATGTACTTGTCCTTTTGCTCATTTGTGCACCGGGGTCTCCCACTCCTATTCTGGTTAGAGCCAGTTWGCGCTGTTTTGTGAAGGGAGTACAACATTTACAACATTAACAATGTCTACACTATATATATTTCTGATCAATTTCATGTTATTTAATGGAAAAAGTGATTCTCTTTCAAAAACAAGGACATTTCTAAGTGACTCCAAACTTTTGAATGGTGGTCGTAAAATAATCACACACACACACACACACACACACACACACACACACACACACCTTATATAAATACTTAAGTATTTAGCTCGGGTGCATCCTGTTTCCATTGATTATCCTTGAGATGTTTCTACCTATGGTAAATTCAATTGATTGGACATGATTTGGAAAGGCACACACACACACACACCTGTCTAAATAAGGTCCCATAGTTGACAGTGCATGTCAGATCAAAATCCAGGCCATGAGGTCGAAGGAATTGTCCGTAGAGCTCCAAGAKAGGATTGTGTCGAGGCACASKTCTGMGGAAGGGTACCAAAACATGTCTGCAGCAGTGAAGGTCCCCAAGAACACAGTGGCATCCATCATTCTTAAACAGAAGAAGTTTGGAACCACCAAGACTCTTCCTAGAGCTGGCTGCCAATCCAAACTGAGCAATCYGGGGAGAAGGGCCTTGGTCAGGGAGGTGACCAAGAACCCGATGGTCACTCTGACAGAGTTCCAGAGTTCCTCTGTGGAGATGGGAGAACCTTCCAGAAGGCCAACCATCTCTGCAGCACACCCAAATCAAGCCTTTATGGTAGAGTGGCCAAACAGAAGTCACTCCTCAGTAAAAGGCACATGACAGCCCACTTGGAGTTTGCCAAAAGGCACCTAAAGGACTCTGACCATAAGAAACAAGATTCTCTGGTCTGATGAAACCAAGATTAAACTCATTGGACTGAATGCCAAGCACCAGATCGGGAGGAAACCTGGCACCAGCCAGCCAGCCATGGTGGTGGCAGCTTTATGCTATGGGGATGTTTTTCAGCGGCAGGGACTGGGAGACTAGTCAGGATCGAGGGAAAGATGAACGGACCAAAGCACAGAGATCCTTGATGAAAACCTAGTCCAGAGCGCTCAGGACTTCAGACTGGGGCGACGGTTCACCTTCAATACAGGACAATGATCCTAAGCACTGTCGTGTCTGACTATCATTAAATGTGAAGACAGAATGAGAAAATAACAATGTGTAATTATTATTACGCGATTAAACTAATCATGTAAACTTTAATTACCTAGGAAGTCGGGGCACCATGGGAAAATGTTGAGTCTATTTCCCGAATCGACTCTCCAGAAATGTTCATATCTTATTGAGTACAGTCTTGTATTAATGTATTATTACCTCATCAGTTGTCATTACTGAACGTCGCAAACCCTTAGATATCTGCACGAACCCTAGTATCCATAATGAATCAGCGATACACAAATTAGCTTAGTAAATAAATAATTAACTAACTAAACAAATCACAGAAATACATAAACAAACAATATAGTTATTGGTTACTAACACAATGCATTGATAAGTCCCTACTGGGCTAAACCGTAATGACGTCTTGGTAGAAAATGGAAAGGGGGTGGGGACAAATAAAAAGCGGGAAAGGCTAAATGGATTCACTACACAGAGTTGATAATTATATTCATTGAAATGCTAATCCTTTGCACATGAAAGGCCGCTAATTTGCACATAATTGCAATGTATATATTTACGCCCGTATGTCGTTGTTGTCTTCTCTGTTGGAATCGCCGGTCCGTCTGCTGGAGAGTCCATTCATCATAGAGTTTCTGGTTAACTTCCCCAGAAATCACAATGTCTTTCGTAGTTGTCACTTTCTCAGCGTCTCTGGATAGTGTCTGTTGTAATGGATTCGTCAGGCGTACAGATGGTCGTTACATAGAATAGATGCTTCCGCGGTTGTCGGTATTCTCGTACTAGACTTACGTAATTTCCAGCTGCAGACCAGTAATTCTACGTCTAGGATTTGCTCTTATTCTGTAGTGATTGATAGTCTGAGTTTAACKATTTCCAGCCGAGTAGCCAACGCTACACGCTGTATGGTCTCCGTGGCCTATAAAGTTGTAGTTCTTAACCATTTCAACATGTAGCCACAGCTTCATGCTTTCTGGTCTAATGTAAATTTAGTCGGAAGTGGGTTTTATGCACTTCTGGGAAAAGGGGCGTTCCATGACGTCGATGCAATGTCAATGCTTACGTGGGCGTGGCCACTGATTTGGTTAACTATATGAAAACCTTCTAAATYACAAAATATGGGTTATCACATTACATCTTTTCACAAATAGTTTGTTTAATCACATACCCCATAATTAAGTGTACAAAACCAAAGACACAGTAATGAGTGTTTCCTGTCCTTCATGAGCTCACCAAATGAAACACACTTGTCATGCCTGTCCCTTAAAATGTCCACGGACCACTCGCACATTCTCGAAAATATAAATATTGTTTAGTTATCCAAACTTTTGATGTCCAAGTGTTTCTCCGTGTTCCACAGTTTACATTCCAATCTCGAACACTACAGAGCACAGAGGCAGTATTTTATGARCGCRATAAAACAGTCGACTTCCCGCTCTCCCCCTCTATGAGAGAGAGCACGCTGTAGAGCGGACCCACTGTAACCTGATCCTTCAGATCTTTACAGGAGAGTTAACCTCCTGACGCTAGGGGTCAGATTATTATTATTTATTTTTTTAAATAACGTTCAAGGTAAATGGACTATTTCTCAGGTCCAGATCGTAGAATATGCATATAATTTACAGATTAGGATAGAAAACACTCCAAAGTTTCCAAAACTGTCAAAATGTTGTCTGTGAGTATAACAAAACTGATTCTGCAGTAGAAAACCTGAGGAAATCTAACCCGGAAGTGATTTTTTTATTTTTTTTTATCTGTGTTTCCTGGCCCGTCTTTCTTCCATTTAAAGGGGTATCAACCAGATTCCTTTTCCAATGGCTTCCTCAGGCTGTGACCAGGCTTTAGACATAGTTTCAGGCTTTTATTTTGAAAAAAATAATAATTATTGAATAGGTTACAGTCGAAATATTATCGATTATGTTTGTTAAAAACAACCTGAGGATTGATTATAAAAAAACATTTGACATGTTTCTACGAACATTACGGATACTTTTTGGAATTTTCGTCGAACGGAACGAGGCTTTGGTTTTCTGAACATAACGCTCAACCCAAATGGCATTTTTTTGTTATAAAACTATTATTATCGAACAAAAATAACATTTGTTGTGTAACTGGGAGTCTCGTGAGTGCAAACATCCGAAGATTATCAAAGGTAAGCGATTAATTTTATTGCTTTTCTGACTTTCGTGACCATGCTAATTTGGGGCTAGCTGATGTAGCATTGATTGATACACTCACAAAAGCTTGGATTTCTTTCTCTGTAAAGCATATTTTAAAAATCTGACACGATAGGTGGATTAACAACAAGCTAAGCTGTGTTTTGGTATATTTCACTTGTGATTGCATGATTATAAATATTTTTTGTAATATTTTGCGCCCTGTAATTCAGCGGTTGTTTAGGAAAATTATCCATCAAAAGGGATCCGTAGCGCAGAGAAGTTAAGACATCACAAAGCCAAGACAACATAGTAGTGGCTTCGGGACAAGTTTGAGACAAGTGAGTGGGTGAGTGGCCCAGCCAGAGCCCGATCGAACATCTCTGGAGAGACCTGAAAATAGCTATGCAGCAACGCTCCCCATCCAACCTGACAGAGCTTGAGAGGATCTGCAGAGAAGAATGGGAGAAACTGCCCAAATACAGGTGTGCCAAGCTTGTAGCGTCATACCCAAAACTCGAAGCTGTAATCGCTGTGGCAAAGTACTGAGTAAAGGGTCTGAATATTTATGTAAGTGTGATTTGTTGTATTTGTAATAAGTGAAAAAAAACGATTTAATTAATTTTATAATAAGGCTAACGTATCAAAATGTTGAAAAAGTCAAGGGGTCTGAATACTATCCGAATGCACTGTATTCCTAATACTCATTCTAGTGTGTGCTAACCAGAACATTTATTGGTGTATCATTGAGTTACCTAGGCAACACCACAACCACACTGATCTGGAATAGTACCACCATAGTACTAGAAGAGGAATTATTGTTTGTGTATAAAACATAATACAATCAATATGCAACCAGGCTAATATTCAGTCCATTGAATAAAACATGATCCCTAAGGTGAGTCTGAAGGCACTAGGCTTCATCCCTTTATGTAGTTATTCTCAGAATCCATGACTAGAGCTGTTAATCCCTATTGTGGTTTGTTCCTAATGATACCAGGTCTGGAGTCACTAGCATCTATAGGCTTTGACTGGATAAAGGCTGTGCATGGTGAAATCTGTCTTGTTTCACTGTAGTCCTACCTGTTCGTCATATCTCTCTATTTTCACCGGGGTAAACTGGTCCACGTTGTACTGTGCAAAAGCACTAAAGAAAAAAACACAGAAACAGGTACAAGGTTAATCAGTGCCAATAATGAATTAGTTCCTGGAGAAACAAAGACCTCATCTTTCTAGTTGGTTAATAATGTACTCATTCTGTTGATAGTTTATGACGTGAGCAGACCACGGGTCTATATTTCATCACTTACTGTGCTGCACCTTCCCTGAGCAGATTGTCATTGTTGAGCAGCAATCGTACATCTGTGGGAAGTACAGAACCACACGTCAGAGTTCAGAAACCTACAGCACACAGACACACAGGAGGATTCACATCAAATCACCTCCCTCTTTATCATACATAAACATTCCAGTCACAGGACTAGCATGGGGACAAAACTCACATAGACAGAGAAGGGCAACCAGTGGAGCACAAACACCARTGTAAATACAATTATTTATTTATTTTCCCTTTCATACATCAACTATTTGCACATTACTACAACACTGTACATAGCCAATAATACCATTTGAAATGTCTATTTKTTTTTATGTTGAGTGAAATGTTTACTGTTCACTTTGACTATTTCACTTGCTTCGGCAATGTAAACATGTTTCCCATGACAATAAAGCCCATGAYAGAGAGAAAGCACGAGAAATGTTTATTAATGTTTCCCTTTTGTTAATTGTATATTCCATTTGCTTTGGCAATGTAAACATATGTTTCCCATGCCAATAAGGCCCTTTATATTGAATAGAGAGAGACCAAAAGAGCGAGAGACCGACAGCGAGACCTGGTTCTCAAGAGAAGACAGGCTATGTGCACACTGCCCACAAAATGAGCTGTACTTCCTAACCTTCTGCCAAATGTATAATCAGAGACAACATTTCCCTCAGATTACACAGACCCACAAAGAATTTGAAAACAAATCCAATTTTGATAAACTCCCATATCTATTGGGTGAAATACCACAGTGTGCCATCACAGCAGCTAGATGTGACCTGTTGCCACAAGAAAAGGGCAACCAGTGAAGAACAAACACCATTGTAAATACAATCCATATTTATGTTATTTATTTTCCCTTTTGTACATCGTTACAACACTGTATATATACACACACACATACAATATGACATTTGAAATGTCTTCATTATTTTGATACTTCGTGAGTAATGTTTCCTGTTAATTTATATTTCAGAAGATTTTTTTTTAAACTTTTGTTTATTATCCATTTCACTTGCTTTGGCAATGTAAACATGTTTCCCCATGCCAATAAACCCTTAAGGACCGGACCRTTTTTTTCAATTGTCGCCTGAAATTACATACCCAAATCTAACTGCCTGTAGCTCAGGACCTGTAACAAGGATATGCATATTCTTGATACCATTTGAAAGGAAACACTTTGAAGTTTGTGGAAATGTGAATGTAGGAGACACACACATATTAGATCTGGTAAAAGAAACGTATGTTTTTTTTCTTAGCATTTTCTTTTTTATATATATTTTTTTCCAACATCATCTTTGAAATGCAAGAGAAATGCCATACACATTAAGATAGGAGCCTAGGGGTAACTTAGATTTTGTCCACAAGATGGCAGCGTGTGTGCAAAGTTTCAGACTGATCCAGTGAAGAATTACCTCACTACACAATATTTTGCATCAAGTCAGCCAGGAGTTTGCCCAAATGTGCCAAATTGTTCAATTTATACATTTAAGTACATAACTATAGAGTATATACAAAAATGCTACGGTAATAGCATTGCCGTGATGCGTTTTGTTGTTGTGCACGATCCTCAAACAAWAGCATGGTATTTTTTTRCCTGTAATAGCTACTGTAATTTGGACACTACAMTTAAATTCTTGTTAATCTAAGCTTTCTGCCCATATAAAGACATGTCTATGTCCCGAAAAGTTGGCTGTTGTATACAATGTTTTCTAGTCACATTATCGCATATTGAGCAACAACCGTCCCGGTAAAGGTTCAATTCAAATTGAGAGCCCTAGGATGAAGCTAAACCAGCCATGGCAAGTTCACACACTGTAAAGGGCTGTGAAGTCAAAGAGATGAAGGGGGAAGTGTTGACACTGTGTGTGTGTGTGTGTGTGTGTATGTGTGTGTGTGTGTGTGTGTTGAGCTGTGAAAAGGAGGCACTCCGAGGTGACAAAGCTAATCATGGACGGGGGCAGGAGTATACACGCACACAGCCCTTGGAATTCCCCCTCTAAATAGTCTCTTCAAGCCCCCACTTGTAAGTCACCACTTTAACTGGGAGGCAGTGTTTTACTGTGTGCCAATGTGCTAAATAGTCCATGGTTTTGTCCCTCTCCGGTCGGCCCGTTTGTGTTCATACGCACTGGGCTGAAGCCTCAAGGCAGGGCTGCCCTACTGACCCAGAGAGTCAGGATGTTTCTCAAAATGCATATTACCATGCTCCAAGCACGCAAATTGTCCATATCAAAGTATGCGAAGCACGGAGGGCACTTTGAATGCGTACTCCCGTTTGTACATATTGAAGCATACATCTGACAGTATGCTAAGAAATATTATGCTAAATGTATTGAAATTTGAACTGAAGCAAAAATGAAAATTTTGCCTATTCACATCTCATGTTGCAAGACTACAATATTTTATCTTACATTTACATTTAAGTCATCTTGGTACGTTAATAAATATACAGTGTTAATTTTGGCATGTTTACCTGATCGCAAACCCATAAGTCAATAGGGCTTACTGGCTAGATACTACTGTTAGGTAGCCAGATCGCCACAAAGAATTGGTAACTACAAACGAAAAATGTACATCTACCTTGCATAACATTAGTTTTAGGTCATTTTTGCCTGTATAAATCACTGGCTAGCTAGATTATTACGATACACATATATCTAACTAATAATTATGAAGTAAAACATTTGCATTGAGTACATCTGGTTTTGTCGATTGTTGCCATTGTCCTGGCTGGAAGGTTTAGTGAATGGGGAGGTGCAGCATGAGGTACTACAGTAGGGGGAGTGCTTTCTCAAATGTAATGTTTTATGCGTTCTCCACACTCTCGTCCTCACAAGAACGTACTCCAGAGAACGTCCTGGGAAAATGCACTCGGAGCATGAGTGTGGAGTACGGTAGTATGCATATTGAGAAACATCCTCAGTCTGGCTTTTGTGATGACTCTCTGTCATTCATTCTTTATGTTAGGAGCATAGTGCATGGTCTGATGGGGATTATGGGCCAGCGACTCAGTCTCTCCCTCTCAGAAATGCTCCGCAACAGGCTAGTAGACAACTAGACAGTGCATGTGGGTGTGAGACAGAAATATTGAGATACTGAGAGAGAAGTCTGTTCTGCAGTGTGTGGTTTCGAGATGCGAAGGGTTATCTGTGTCATATCATCTCAAGTGACACGCTCATCAGGATGCTGTGACTGGATGCTCTTCCAGTTATAACTATGGCATTACAGCAGGTAAATTGTGAGTTGTGGCGCTCAGACCAGTATCCTGACTTTGGGCGATAGACACACACATAAACCCCCCCACACACAGACAAACTCTCACCATTGAAAACTTCGTTGAACTCTCCCGGTGGGGCGTGGATGACAAAGTTTGCTGCTATGCGTACCTACAAAACAGCAAGACAGACACTTTAAAGCTGACATCCGCATCACCGGCTTATTTGTTATTGCTTTGTTTATGAAACAGAGGAGCATCATGGTAAAAAAAAAAGAAGAGAAAAAGTGCCTGGTTAGAATCCGGCCCAGTGCTATTTCAGTACACTCATCTATCAAATAAACATACAAAAATGTTATGCATACTCTGCTGTTCTATAGCATGTGCAATAATTTCCAAGGTAAAATAACTCAAATCTGTTTGTTATTTAAAGTAATTTCTTTGTAATGTCACAACGATAGATATCAGGTAGATGTATTTATCCATTTATTGTCATTTGGCTTTGGTTTCACTTGGTTTCAGTAGACAGAGGATCCCCTCTTATCATGATTACGTTAATCAGTTATTAAAAACATTGTCAATAAGGGGAAGTGCGAAACACACAAGCAACCCCTCTAACCCCACCAATGAGAACTGTATTTTCTGTTTCTAAGCCCAAAGCATGGACAAATACAGTGGGTTTACAACCACAATTCTCACTTCTCAGCCACCAGGCACCCAGGGAGTTGTTCTCTCTTCTTAACATAACTGTCTGTCCCCTGCTGCACCACATTTCCTGTTTGGAGGTCACATGTGAAACTGTCAGCGCAGGGCAGGCAGCCCCTCCCTCCTCTGGTGCCCCATGACCATATAAGGGCATGGAAAGGTGCTGAGGAGCCTAGTAGTGAAGTGCACCCCTCCCTCGCTCTGCTAGGGGTAGGCTAGTCTATGTCCCTGTTCCCCACCTCCCCTGGACTGACAMGCTGGGAAAGTGTGCCTCTCCCTGGGGCCCTTATTAGTGGTCTGCATGAGAGCTTTGGTTCCCAGCGCGGCTGCAGATTGATTCTCACTAATGAGTGATGATAGGGTGAAAGCAAGAGAGGTGCTCTGGGATTCTTGTGTGTCTTCATTGCTGCTGGCCTTGCTCTGGGAAAAAATAAAATAAAGTGTTCATTGCTACAATGGAGCCATTTGGATCAGGGCTCCCTTATTATGCTTCAGAGCAAAGTAAACACACGTTCCCGTAGTGGCGCTGCAGTGTTATCTGCTATGCTCAGTTTAAACTAGCTGAGGACCGCTCAACAGAGTTGATAACTGGTCACGCGATTTGCTAGCAACAACATGGAGTCACCATCAGTCAATACTGGTAAAAATGTTACATTCTGGAAATGCTTACCTTTACAACTCATTCTGCAGGGTGCTGAAATTCATACTTTTAATAAAACTTAGAATACAACTGACTTTTTCCTAATTGGTGTTGCTCAACTGGAGACGTAACTTAGCTGCCTTGATGTACTACGTAAACAGATTCAATTGGCACAAATTYGGAAATAGTCGGTGATTGTATTCAAAAGTTTAATAGTATGAATTTCAGCACCCTGCGGAAGAACTGTAGTTGTACAGATTAAACATAGGTAAATGTAAGCATTTTAACATTTAAAATCTGTCGTTCTGCCCCTGAACAAGGCAGTTAACCCACTGTTCCTTGGCCATTATTGTAAATAAGAATGTTCTGAACTGACTTGGCTAGTCAAAAGGTTTAAAAAATAAAATAAAAATTGTCGCTAGCAAATAACGCGATCAGTTATCAATACTCAACTCCGCCTCGATATAACAGAGTTGAGCTTTCCTCAGCTACATGTACACTCAACTCTGCTCTTATAGCCTAGCATCGTGAGATGCTGTGCCCTTTTATTTCACTGCTACTCTTAGTCAGGTCTATATTGTAAGAGAATTTCGTCTTAAAATGTAGTGACACTAACACAAGACGTCTGTTGGACGCAGTGTTGCCAACTAATTTTCAGGGTAAGTTGCTAGAGGCAGGTTGATTTGTTGCTAAAATGACGTTGTGATGTCATTGCGTGATAACGTAAAACTGCGTCATTACGTAGAATACACAATAACGTTACTTAAATTGACTGGCCATCTCGGCAAAAAATATGATTTGACATTTGTTGAGGTACAGACTCCCACTCTTTTCTGTACAATTTGGATTGAGACATGTTGATTGATGTTGTAAGTTCTATTCAAGATCAAACATTCGTGACCAACTATATTCATTTGGCTCTTAGAACCCATACTACTGCTGCTGCAGTCAGCCATCAATGATTTGCAATTTACTGAAATTGCTGCTGGCCTTCTGCTGACGTCACTCACAATGCACTTTTGCAGCCACAACGTGTTTTGTGACTGAGTGTGWGACAGAGAAAATCGTTTTTGTGTCATTTAGAAGGAAAATACGTGCATTTTAGCGTTTGAGTCACTTTTCAAAAGTTGCTAAAAGTTCAAAATACATTTTTAAAAGTAGCTAAATTTGTTGCTAGGTGCTGTTTGAAAAWAAAGTTGCCAGGTTAGTCTGACAAGTTGCTAAATCTAGCAACAAAATTGCTAAGTTGGCATCACTGGTTGTGCATGAATAAAATACATGATGCACTTAAATTAGGACTCTATTTGGGTGATTCTCATTAAACTTATTTAAACCATGTCAGTAGTTAGTTACTAAACCATGGTCCATGATGCAGCTGTTTCACCAGCTGACTTCCTGGTTAAAAATGGGCTCAATAAATGACTATCAATTCAGTGTAATTCACTGGCCCATAATAATAATAATAATATCATAATCACTTGGCCATCTTTATTCTTTAACAGAGTGTGTGTGTCATAACAGGAGACAATGCAGGTATTGTTCAGACAGAGCAAACACACTAACTGTTCTTCCACATTATATCACAACTTTATTGAATTGAAACTGATTTACTGAAGTGAGAAGTGGTAAGAGGCATGCTGGGATTGCTTTGAGGGTCTTTTTGCACCCCACCATAGTGAWGATCAAGGAGTCGGACTAGGTGAGACTGAAGAGAGGAAGGCTAGAAGTTAGCCAGCTGACCTGACAGTGACAGAGGTAGCCTGGACAAGGGGGGTACTGGTGTCACCTCAGTAGGGCTAGCCTGAAAAAGCCTCTGAAGGAAATTGACAGACTTGTGACACTCACTTTAAATCTGACAGCTAATGATAATACCATTCAAAGCTAAAAGGGTAAGTGGAGTGGTCATGTTTCATTGAGTGCTACTGTCTACCCTGCAGTAACATCAGTAGAAACGAGAAGTGAGGAAAGGACCAACCATTACTTGGATACTTCGTATGTTRAGTAAAGGCCTACTGCCTCATATGGCTGCAGCATGACAATCTAGTAGACGACATTTAAACTGAAATCACTTGGCGTCAGAGACAAAAATAATTCATCAAGACTATCTGAATAACTACACTATTAGGCAAACACTGATGGTGGCAACCTTTATAGATATTTGCCATGTCCTTTATTASAGATGCTGCTGTGTCTCTGACTAACTGGCTGTTTGGTGTGAGAGAGCTGGAGCTGTCGTGTCCACAGAATTAAATACTTGATCTTGTGACGCTAGGTTTGGATCACACCCACTCCCAGGCACACACACACAATGAGGTCATTTCACAGGAACACTGAGAACAGACCGGCTCCAAGAAGGATTTTGTTTTTGACACTTCCATCAACTCCCAACAAAGGACTTAAATCATCTTGTTTCAAATTTGGCCATGGAATTAGACACCCACCCTACTCGCTATAATCTTATAAAACACACTTTGGCCTAGACGATAGCCTAACACATTCACAAAGCCATGCATAAGTACACACACACACACACACACAGAGAGAGACCCCCTGCAGGAGCCTAGTGTTTGTAAGCTCCTGGGCAGACAGTCACCAGCTGTTCTCTCTGTGTTCTCTATCCTCCAGTGATGCGTTTCCCCACATTCACACTCCCAGGAGCATCTGTTATTCCAAAACACACAACTCTAGAGCACCGTCCCTAATCCCAGAATCACACTTCTTATCAGGACACTCCAGAACCCTAAACCATGAGGGAGGAGGTAGGGGTGTATCTGGCCTGCAGGCATCCTATAGATGTATACTCCAGGGGACTAAATCCTCCATCCTGGCACCTCTCCATATTTGTGATATATGAATAGGCACCTTGAGCACAGTACAACTAGAAAAACAATACATGGGTAGCCAGCATAGGGTCTTCTGTCCTGTCACAACCATTGAGGCGATGAGAAGAATAGCCACAAATAAAGAAGATAATCATCCCCATAATGTCCCTGGAAGTAACTTGACCAGAACCTCTAAAATAAAAAAATGGGGCAAAGGACACAAACACACATCTACCATTGAGCTGTTTATAGTCACTCTTCCACAAATCTTCATCTTTGAACAACTTGAGACCAGTGACATTCTAGCCCTTGGTCTTGTTACGGTTAGTTTGACAAATGCAGATAGTGTTTCCCTTACCAATACTACTGCCCGACGCCTAAACAAATTCACAATTAGGCTAGTTCATTCTTGTTTCAACTGAATGTTATTGCGGTTTTAGGGCCCTATAAAATGTTTTATTTTTTGCCTGATTCCATTGTGTTTTTCCAGGTTTCTGTTTAAAGATAAAAGCTAAAAATATCACACTTTTAATAGAAAAACAAATAAATGTAATGTTCTAAGTCCACAATAATGCTTAAACCACATCAGGACACCACTTGAGGTCTGGGAAAAATCTAAGACATTTTGAAATGAGGTTGTATTGTTTGGTTAGTGGTGTTTCTATAGCACTCATGTGATTGCAGAGTTTCCAAAATAAATGACCACTGGATTGTAGAAAATGATATTCTGCCAGGTAGGTCTAGGCTACATTGTAGTTAACATTTAAATTGAGAAGGTTTTTGGGAAGCCTTTCCATCTACCAGCAGACAGTTATCATTAGCATTGTCGTTAACGGCTACACAAGGTGTAGACTAGACATACGCACGACACACAGACAGGGGCATCCCTGTGCTCTTTCAGAAAGTTGCAGCAAAATACAAATCACGGGTTCATTTTGTTCATGTCTTATGATTAACTTGGGTAAATTAATGGATTTTCGAAAAAGTTCAATACATTTAGTTCTCCGCAATGCAGATTGTATAGGGCCCTACTGTTTGCACTGCAGGCCTGACTGTTGCTTTGGGCTGGGGGAGCTAAAGCACCCTGCTGCCAAGATAAGAGATCCAGAAGCAACACAGCAAATAGATTGTGAACACTTTGGAATAAACAGATCTTCTGTATTCCACCCCAGAGTCATACTGTAGCAGGCCCAGGCTATATGTGGAGCTGTTTGTACACTGAATAGCACCACCAGGGTTGTTTCTCCTGCACATCCAAATCTATCACAGCAGGGAAGACACGTACAGACAAGAGAAGTGTTCCTTAGGCCCTGCATTCTTCACAAACACACACACAGGAGAAGTAGGCCAATACTACAGAAATCATGATGTTTACTGTGTGGCTGTAAGTCCAGCCATGATAACCATGGTTTGTTTATTAGAGTAGGCTACTTGACAACAATCTCCTGTAAAAAGTCAAAGATTACTTTGTCATTTAGCCTAACACCCAAACATTGTTCTCAGTTTCAAAGTAAGCCATGTTAAAATGGCTGAGGTTTAAAATAGTCACTAAAAGTCAGGGTGGAGCAGACACTTGCAGACAGTGATACAGTGGTCAAGTAGATATATGAGGGTGACACCAGAGAGACAGCCCTGGGGCTGGGCAGTTATATCTGTAGTTTGCAAGCTCGATTGCTACTGGCTCTGTGAGGCTGCACTTAACCTTCCCATATGAACCCATCTATAGGCAATCTTCGAGCCCACTCACTGAGCTAGGCGTACATAGTAGAGGTCGACCGATTAAATCGGAATGGCCGATTAATTAGGGCCGATTTCAAGTTTTCATAACAATCGGAAATCTGTATTTTTGGACACCGATTTGGCCGTTTTTTATATTTTTTTACACCTTTATTTATTCTTTATTGAACTAGGCAAGTCAGTTAAGAACCCATTCTTATTTTCAATGATGGCCTAGGAACGGTGGGTTAACTACCTCGTTCAGGGGCAGAACGACAGATTTTTACCTTGTCAGCTCGGGGGATTCAATCTTACAACCTTACAGTTAACTAGTCCAACGCTCTAACCACCTGATTACATTGCTCTCCACGAGGAGCCTGCCTGTTACGCGAATGCAGTAAGTCAAGGTAAGTTGCTAGCTAGCATTAAACAATCAATCATAATCATTAGTTAACTACACATGGTTGATGATATTACTAGTTTATCTAGCGTGTCCTGCGTTGCATATAATCGATGTGGTGCGTATCGTTGKTCCAATGTGTACCTAACCATAAACATCAATGCCTTTCTTAAKATCAATACACAGAAGTATATATTTTTAAACCTGCATATTTAGCTAAAAGAAATGCAGGCAATATTAACCAGGTGAAATTGTGTCACTTGTCTTGCGTTCATTGCACGCAGAGTCAGTGTATATGCAACAGTTTGGGCCGCCTAATTTGACATAACATTGAAGGTTGTGCAATGTAACAGGAATATTTAGAGTTATGGATGCCACCCATTAGATAAAATACGGAACGGTTCCGTATTTCACTGAAAGAATAAACGTCTTGTTTTCGAGATGATAGTTTCCGGATTCGACCATATTAATGACCTAAGTCTCATATTTCTGTGTGTTATGTTATAACTAAGTCTATGATTTTATAGAGCAGTCTGACTGAGCGATGGTAGGCAGCAGCAGGCCCGTAAGCATTCATTCAAACAGCACTTTCGTGCGTTTTGCCAGCAGCTCTTCGTTGTGCTTCAAGCTTTGCGCTGTTTATGACTTCAAGCCTATCAACTCCCGAGATTAGGTTGGTGTAACCGATGTGAAATGGCTAGCTAGTTAGCGGGGTGCGCGCTAATAGCGTTTCAAACGTCACTCGCTCTGAGACTTGGAGTGGTTGTTCCCCTTGCTCTGCATGGGTAACGCTGCTTCGAGGGTGGCTGTTGTCGATGTGTTCCTGGTTCGAGCCCAGGTAGGAGCGAGGAGAGGGACGGAAGCTATACTGTTACACTGGCAATACTAAAGTGCCTATAAGAACATCCATATAGTCAAAGGTTAATGAAATACAAATGGTATAGAGAGAAATAGTCCTATAATTCCTATAATAACTACAACCTAAAACTTCTTACCTGGGAATATTGAAGACTCATGTTAAAAGAACCACCAGCTTTCATATGTTCTCATGTTCTGAGCAAGGAACTTAAACATTAGCTTTCTTACATGTCACATATACTTTCTTCTCCAACACTTTGTTTTTGCATTATTTAAACCAAATTGAACTTGTTTCATTATTTACTTGAGGCTAAATTGATTGTATTGATGTATTATATTAAGTATAAATAAGTTCATTCAGTATTGTTGTAATTGTCATTATTACAAATAAATAAAAAATATATTTTTATTAAAATACATAAAAATTAAAAATAAGTTAAAAAAAAAAATAAAAATAAATAAAAAATCGGCCGATTAATCGGTATCGGCTTTTTTTGGTACTCCAATAATCGGTATCGGCGTTAAAATCATAATCGGTCGACCTCTAGTACTCGAAAGCCTTCTATGCCATTAGGCTAGCCACATTGTTGCAATTGCTGGGCTCTGAAAGACAAACCACTGCATTGTCTCTAGCTAAGGCTTTTCCATGGTACGCTCTGGCACTTTGAGCAAGTTCAACCCTCACTTGGGTATATCAACACAGACTGGCATTTTAAAAGATGACATGTACGCAACTTCACATCTGGCAGTGCTAAGAAACAGCGGTAGGATACGATACGTTCAGCAGCATCTCTTTAGTGGAGCGCAAACAGACTAATGCCAATCTCCTCTGATGCGCGTCTCTGCCGTAACAAGGAAGCTGGCAGGCCTGCCACGTAAGGGCACTTAAGGAAAAAATGGCTTGACGACTATGGCGTTGACTCTTCCTTCCTAATCATTTAAATGTAGACTTTGTTTGTTCAAATGTTCACTAAAACCCAGAGGGGCAACTCTGTCTTCCCAATATCACAGTATGTTAATGGTTAGGAAAGCCGAATCTGGAAAAGCAATCCACCCCAAGAAATAAAGATCAGTCCCTAGCAGCAAATATAATATAAGGTCTCACAAAGTTTGTCCATTTGGTTATTTTTAAAAAAGGACTTGTTATGACTTTTGCATCTACACCATGGCAGCTGTTTCCTGACAGCTAGCTGGCTGTCAAGGGATGTGAGATAACGAGACAAGGCAAGTGTCAAAACACACATTAATGCATCACATTAATGCTCATTAGCTCCTCGACACAGTACCTTTAGAAAGTATTCACACACCTTGACTATTTCCACATTTTGTTGCATTACAGCCTGAATTTAAATGGATTAATTTACATTTGTCACTGGTCTATACACAATACCACAATGTCAAAGTAGAACTAGATTTTTTGAAGTTGTTTAAAAAATATAAAGACTGATTGGCTTGAGACAATAAGTATTCATTCCCTTTTATGGCAAGCCTAAATCAAAAATGTGCTTAACAAATCACATAAGTTGCATGGACCCTGTGTGCAATAGTGTTAACATGAATGACTACCTCATCTCTGTACTCCAAACACCCAATTATCTGTAAGGTCCCTCAGTAGAGCAGCGAATTTAAAACACAGATTCAACCACAAATACCAGGGAGGTTTTACAATGCCTCGCAAAGGACACCTATTGGTAGATAAGTACAAATAAAGCAGATATTGAATATCCCTTAGACATGGTGAAGCTATAAATTACACTTTGGATGGTGGATCAATACACCCAGTCATTACAAAGATACAGGTGTCCTTCCTAATCAGCTGCCGGAGAGTATGAAAACCGCTCAGGGATTTCACTAGGAGGCCAAGGGTGACTTTAAAACAGTTACAGAGTTCAATGGCTGTGGATAGGAGAAAACTGAGATGGATCAAACATTTGTTATCCAAATACTAACATAATTTGACAGAATGCCTGTACAGAATACAAATATTCCAAAACATGCATCCTGTTAGCAAAAAGGCTCTAAATACTGCAAAAAATGTGGTTTTCTTGTTTGAAATACAAAGTGTTTATGTTTGGGGGAAATCATACACCGCTGGTATCACTCTCCATATTTTTCAAGCATAGTGGTGGCTCATGTTATAGGTAGCTTATAAATCATTAAGGACTGGGGTTTTCAGGATAAAAAAAAGAAAACAGAATTGAGCTAAGCCCAGGCAAAATCCTAGAGGAAAACCTGGTTCAGTCTTTCCCACAGACACTGAGATTAATTCACCTTTCAGCAGGAAAATAACCTAAGGCCACATTTTTTATGTAACCTTTATTTTAATAGGCAAGTCAGTTAAGAACAAATTCTTATTTAACAATGAAGGCCTACCGGGGAACACTGCTTGTTCAGGGTGCAGAGTAACAGATTTTTATCTTGTCAGCTTCGGGATTCGTTCGCAACCTTTAGGTTAATGGCCCAACGCTCTAACCACTAGGCTACCTGCCGCCCTACACTGGAAGTCTACACTGGAGTCGCTTATCAAGAAGACTTGAATGTTCCTGAGTGGCCGAGTTACAGTTTTGACTTAAACCTACTTGAAAATATATGGCAAGACCTGAAAAGCAATCAAGCAATGATCAACAACACAATTTAACAGCGTTTAAAGAGACTCACAGCTGTAATCGCGGCAAAAGGTCCTACAAAAATGTACGCAGGGTGTGACTACATATTTATGTTTTTTGAAATGTATGGAAATGAACTACATGTTTCAACTTTGTCATTATGGGGTATTGTGTAAGAAGGGTGAAGAAGATCTATTTAACCCATTTTGAATTCAGGCTGTAACAACAAAATGTGGAATATGTCGGTGGTATGAATACTTTCTGAAGGCACGTCTTTAGATAAATTCAATTGAGACACTAGAACAGCTGGTTGGCTTGCTGAAAGAGTTTCCCTAGCATGAGAAGACTTGAATGCAAAATACATGGCCTAAATAGCATTACTTGTGTTGTATTCGTACTACCTGACAACAGTGATGCACTGTAGCTAACGTTAGCTAGCTAAAATATGTGTGGGGATATCATGAGTGAAGCCAGCTAGACTTTAAGTTGTGGTTTACTGGGTCGGGTGTGGGGGGGACCTGACAGTACTGGAAATGTTATGTTACATCTCGGCGACATATGGTGGCTCAGRCCTTACACTCAACCCACAATAATTAACGTGCTAGCATGATTAGCTAATGTCTGTGASTGATGGGGAAGAGGGAGCCACACCCATTGGACGATGCCCTGTCAAAATCCTAATAAACTTCTGACCTTAAGATGTTGTGGACAAACTAGTTGAAGATGAATAATGTTGAACATTGATCTGAAGTAATTTATTGTGCAGTGTGGTGGTTAATTTACTGCTATTCCTTTTAAGGAAATGAYAATGTACAGCCAACCCGCGATACTGTTGTCATCTCAGTTTAGCTAGCTTTCTAGTGACAATGATATCATGCTAGCCAGCTTGGCTTTGCAATATTTAAATCCGAGATTCAACACTAGTCATATCCGTCACACACAAACAGCAGTAAATTGCACATGACCAGTATATCGTGCAACAAATACAGAACACTAACAGGGCGTGTAGAGATCGAGGTGGAGACTTGCTTAAACGTTATCTGCTCATTCGTGAGAAGTTGAAGACATGATCACACAAAGCGACAAAGAAACAAATTACAGCACAGCGTTGGTTACAAGATTCACGATTGGGGGGGGGTGAGATGTTAGCGTTGGTTTATTTGTTATACGCTGCATGGTTCCTATTTCAGAGATAGGACCGTACAAGGAGTCTCCATTTGAGATTCGCAAAGGAGCGGAAGTTAGGCAGAGGCTGCCGAGCTAAAAATATAGACTAGCAGAGCGAGAAATCGCGGTTTGTTTATACAGCGTTTATGCACAGTAGAGTAATATTTTTAATAAACGCACACATACCTACATTATATCATATGTCATCCAATCAAGAGATGCTAAAAATGGCATCTTACCTTCTCCTCATCAGATAACTGCTCTTCATGATCCGCCATCTTTTCTTCCGGCACCACCAGCTTGTAGAAGCCACATATGACGTCATCAAATGGGAGGATTCCCACAATTTCGGCAACAAATGCCGCATTCATATCCTAGTCAGAACTACGAAACTCGGACATTTCCGACTGATTAATTTTTMAACGCGGCACGTGTATATCTACAACCAGTTAGCAAGTTGGAAATATCAGAGTTTTCCAATTCTGACTAGTAAATGAACGCGACAATATTAGTTGCTTTTGATTGGTGTGCAGGCCTATTAAAAACTGTATGTCGCTTCACCAATCAGGGATGAATTGTTYTTGATAAGCAGTGTAGTCCTCCTTTGTTAAGTGTTTTGAACATACAGCCCATGGCTTTGAAAGGTTTGGAAAAACTAAATGGCATTCAAATAACAGCTGTAAATTGTATTGCACTTTTATAAGTGTCTTAAAAGTGCTAAATTAGAATGGATTATCTGTCAAATTTCCACGATTTTACTGAGATACAGTTCTTWTAAGGAAATCAGTCAATTRAAATAAATGCATTAGGCCATAAATTATGGATTTCACATGATTGGTAATACAGATATGCATCTGTATACACCTTTAAAAAAAAAAAAAATTAAGTAGGGGAGTGGATCAGAAAACCTCATGCATCACAACACATCTCCTTCGCATGGAGTTGATCAGGCTGTTGATTGTGGCCTGTGGAATGTTGTCCCACTCCTCTTCAATGGCTGTGCAATGTTGCTGGATATTGGCGGGAACTGGAAGAGCTGTTTTACACGTTGATCCAGCACATCCCAAGAGCACACATCTCCAGCGTGCCAGTGGCCATCGAACATGAGCATTTGCCCACTGAAGTCGGTTATTTTAGTGGCCTTTTATTGTCCCCAACACAAGGTGCATTTGTGTAATGATCGTGCTGTTTAATCTGCTTCTTGATATGCCACACCTGTCAGATGGGTGGATTATCTTGGCAAGGAGAAATGCTCACTAACAGGGATGTAAACAAATTTGTGCACAAAATATGAGACAAATATGCTTTTTGTGCATATGGAACATTTCTGGGATCTTTCATTTCAGCTCATGAAACATGGGACCAACACTTTACATTTTGCGTTTATATTTTTGTTCAGTATATTCAGTGGCAACCCTTTATTTTGAGCCCCACCTGTTTAGCAAAAAAATATATAATAAAAAAATCTAGATATTTTGGCATTAATACATGTCACAAATCAGTTAGCAAACAATGTCATTTAAAAAAAAAAATTTTAGTTAATAAAGCCACATACAAACATTGTTTCTTTTTTGCTTTCTTGAGTAAGAAGCCTCCAAAATGCAGGTGTATCAGCCTAGATCAGCGCTTTCTGTGGTGCTGGGGCAGCAAGCGGAAAATACAGAGCGTAGGGGTTGGTAATGTTCTCTAGTTGCGCCGTGATTGGCTCAGTGTTCTGTCACTCATGGGGACACTACATCACCGCAAAATCTACAGGGAGAGCTTGAAAATTCAAGCCCCTTGGGTGCTGTGATAGATTTACATTAGAAGTGACAATCCAAGAAGGCTCAAGGTCATTGGCCACAGATCCATTTACCTCAAATCACGTTATATCTACAGTAGCTCTGACTGGATACTTTCAAAATCGTAGCTAGCAGTCATCATGAATCAAGTCGACAATCTACTGGCAAATTTGTTCAATTCTTGTCATATGAAGAGAAAATATAGATCAAACGTATCGGTGCTCATTGGACATAAACAATACACAACCATTTGGAAATCGCAAATTCAACCATGAGTGATTTGGAAGGAATCAGTGGCTAACTGCAAGAGTTACAAAGCAATCAATAGCCTGATTTTCAGTGGAGAGGGTGTGTGGTCCAAGTCTGGGTTTAAGGGTCTCTTTTCCAAGCTTAAAAAAATAAACATTCACATGCAACACCATGGGCCAGAAAAGGTTGAATACATTGGCTATGCTGTCAATCCAGCATGACTTCTGCCACGTTCAAAACACCTGGAAACTCAGAACTGGGAAATCTCAGACTTCAGTGAGTTCAAGCCAACTGGGAACTCGGAAAAAAACTAGCTCCGACTGGGAAAATACGTTTTGAACGGTCATCCAACTCGGAATTCCATGTCGGCAACTCAGGCGTCTTTCTAGAGCTTCGACCTGAAGATCACTGACATCATGATTCAATCTTGTTTTTTTCWGATTTTCCAGTTGTCTTGAAAGCACCATAAATCCAGAGAATGTAAAACTTTTATGCCCACAAGAAGGACTGCTGCGTCACCTTCCTTTTCAATTGAGTCCATAAATGATGTAATATGTAATATGCCATGGAGACATGTATACTGTAGCTAAGAAAGTAATACTAAGTGTATGTTGTGTAGCAAGTCGTTAGAAGCCCATGTGCCTCACCCTAATAATTGGTCCCTTTCCCCTCATAACTTAGCCAACTGTTCTGACTTGGTGGTGTACATAGCCTGTTTTAGAGAAATGTCATCATCGAATATTGTAAGAGCTTTCATTGTCTGTTTATATGCTCCCTTTATTTATCCTACCTTTTTAAAAATAAAATGTCAATTTAACCAGGTAGGCAAGTTGAGAACAAGTTCTCATTTACAATTGCGACATCTTACTTGGTGTACAAGGAGAATACTGTAAGAACGGCCAATGTTCTCAATTCTGTCGCTGTACATTTAAAAAGTTCTGAACAAATAGTTATATTGACTACATCCGTCTTAGCTCACTCATTAATGTCTTTATCGAAATTACAGATTAATTATCCACTCATCGTTCCCTTATGCCATWGTTTGTACATTTCAATTGTCAGTASAAACCACATTTGTTTATGCAAGTCAGCCATATCAGCWATGTTTTTTTTAAAGGCAGTAAATGAGGCTGAATTAACTGTTTCGCTGCCAGACAGGGCTCTGCTGATAGGCAGGTGTAGCAGTGGTAAGGATTCACTCCATGGTGCTGAAAAGAAAGCTCTGCTATTATGACAGCTTTATGTAGGCCCAAACAGTTTGTTGGCAGTGTTTGTCACTGTTATAGCGTAATTAATGTAATGTTTAGTGTTTTGTATAGTGGCTTTGCTGGCATGCATCAAAAACATTTTTTTGAGTTTGCCCCACCAACATTAACATGCTATAATCGCCACTGAGTATATTAATCGTATATTTGACCACATATGCAGTATGTGGATTATTTCCTACAGCACCATGCATGCTTTAATTCTTCCCACTAGATGGTACTGTAATCCTGCATTGTGTATTAGCTGTAAAAAGCATAAATCTCCATCACCCATGCTCATTTTACCTGTGAATCTTACATGAGAAAGGCCCACAGTGGCAAGAACTGAAATCCCTGATAGACAAACTATTAGCCTACTCTGTGACAATACACACTCAAATTGCTGATTAAGTATTTTGTCCAAATAGTCGATCAAAATGAATGCACTTTTTTGGCTCCAGGCTCCAGCCTCCATCAGCTGATGCCAATGATGTACACTAGTGGTGTGTTCAGTTGGCCTCAACGTTTGCCATGTTGCATGGCGGTTTTCAAGTTTATGTGAAGTTCTTACAGAGCCTTACTGATGGTGTTAGGATGCAGAGACTACTCCTGCTGCAACTCATGCTGATTTACAGATATTCTACCTGTATATTTATATTAATGAAATACTCAGGGTCTGCACCTGACATGTAGCTGGCTCCTACCAGGTGACATGGAACGGGTCAGTATCTGCACCTTACCTCCTCACTACTGGTGTCCAAGTTAACAGGCCTAAGTGCCAGGTCCCCTTTGGTTCTCTCTGTACACAAAATCACATGATTCTGTCACATCCTCACCTGGTCTGTCATCACTGTTATGCTTATTGTTATTTCTGTGTCTGGCAGACATCTCTGCTTGGATTTTYGCCACCCCCACAAGCTTTACCTGATGTGCCTGGCTTGAGGACACCCTGGTCTGATGACACCCTGATGTGAGCCCACTCCATTGGAATGAGTTGAAGTCAACAAAACAAAGGAGATGATCGTGGACTTCAGGAAACAGCAGAGGGAGCACCCCTCTATTCACATCGAAGGGACAATAGTGGAGAAGGTGGAAAGTTAAGTTCCTCGGCATACACATCACAGACAAACTGAAATGGTCCACCCACACAGACAATGGGATGAAGAAGGTACAACACCGCCTCTTCAACCTCAGGAGGCTGAAGAAATTTGGCTTGTCACCTAAAACCCTGACAAACTTTTACAGATGCACAATTAAGAGCATCCTTAAGATTTGTGTGTATTGGGTAGTTGTTTGGGAATTGTTTGATTACTTGTTAGATTTTACTGCTCTGTCGGAACTAGAAGCACAAGCATTTCGCTACACTTGCATTAACATCTGCTAACTATGTGTATGTGACCAATAACATTTTATTTTATTTAGATTTGATTTGATTTGATTTGATTCAGTCCCTGCTGTGGCKAGAGGGGGCGCAAGATGTAAGGGTCTTCCAAACCCTTGAGAAGAAACTCCGTAAATCTTCTTKTTTTTCTTCTTCTTCTTCTTTTCTTCTTCTGCTTGGCCTCTGTCAGGAGAAAAAACAATACACAGCACACAATCCTATAGTTAGAGAATCTTAGTCTCTCGAAACACCCTGTGTATCTCCCACACAACTGGGGTGTGGAGCGCCATGAGTCTGGCAAGCAAGACTAGAGAATATAGTCAACTTCTGACAGGTGTAAAACACATTGGATAAATACAATACAACCGTTCCCACTTCAAATACTGTACATCCGTTCACTACAGCCTCAAGCTTTATAGCTTTCTAAATAGTAGTGCAAAAAAACATTGAAACTCACCATCTGAGATTTGCTTCTCCTGCTTTGGGTCAATTGCCACCCCTGAGATAGGAAGGGATGGTGAGGCCATGGTCATGGGTTCTGGCCCCACAGTTTGAAGGGGGTGTGATGGTGTCCAGGAGAGCAGTGGGGCTAGTGGACCGACTCCCCTTAGGCCTCCACAGCTCAGAGGGCTGGCTGGGCTTCAGCAGGAGCTGGCTTGGTGATGGTGATGGGCGACGTAGGGCAATTTCGCTTTGGGGTGGTGGTGGTGAGGAGATGGCAAGGCTTGGGAGTTTGCGAATCAGGTATGAGATGTTATTTGCCGTTGTGGAGATCCTCCTGCTGAAATTCCTCTGGCCTCTCGTCTCCTTCGGGGGTGCAGCTGGTCCTTGCATAGGTCTACCCAGTAAGCGGAAGCTTACGATCAGGTGCTGGTTGTTATAGGAGCAGCACAGACCCATGCTGCCAAAGTCAGGGATGGGCCGTGCTGCTCTCAGAGCTCTGATTGTGGCCACGGTGCTGGTGATAGGGACGTCCCAGGCTCCCTGGGCCAACCTTAGAGCCACCCTGGTGGGCAGGATGACAGAGAACCACCTGAAGTTGTGTAATGACAACCTAATTGCTCTCTATCACCTTGAGACCACCAAAGACAGCCTGGCCCTTCAGACGATATCTGGTGAGTTGGTCAACAACTGTTCCCATAGGCAACCTGAAGACACACAGACAGGGTTAACGGTCAGGCCTAATAGCATCAACCCAACACATATGAACACAACAGTGGGACCTCTGACATAACGTTACCATACAACACATACCAAATAACACTTTCAGATCAGGTGCAGACCAGGGGATATGGCACATGGTCTTCTAGGGGAGGACAGATGTGACTCCCAGTGTGTTATGTGGGGTCTGTGTGAATAAGAGAAAATACAGTACAGAGAGTCAGTATGTCACACATCAGCACTGTGACATTATAGTGGTACAGAATCAGCATTATATCTACTAACAATGTACAGTATTTACTCTGTCTCAGTTGGTAAAAGTCTCCTGCCTTACTACACAAAGCACTGTTCTGAATACACACAGCACTGTTCTGTCCTGTGTCTCTCTTACCATGACTATGGAAGGCTCCCTGAGTGTTCTGACTTCCCTCTCCAGAAACCTCCACACAAAACAAATGATCCCTCTGTGTCTTTCTCTCTGCTGCTGTCTATCTATGGTTACTGACTACACTACATAACACTGGTATTGTTAGATTACTTGTTAGATATTACTGCATGGTCGGAACTAGAAGCACAAGCATTTTGCTACACTCGCATTAACATCTGCTAACCATGTGTATGTGACCAATCAAATTTGATTTGATTTGATTTGAATGGGTAGTAGATGTATAGCTGTGACTTGTCACTCCCCTTACCTTTCAGTCGGGACACTTTTCCAGTAGATGACAGGGCTGGTCTCATGGGGCAAGAAACCGGAAGGCCTGGTGGTAGAAAGCCTTCTTTGGCAGCGCGTACGTGGGACCGATGCTCTCCTCTTCCACAGGACAGCTGGACTATACACTGGTTTACCCAGGGAGTGGAAGCTCACGATCAGGTGCTGGGTGTTATAGGAGCAGCACAGACTCAGACCTCTTAGAGCCCTGATAGTGGCCATGGCGCTGATGATGGAACCATCCCCGGCTCCCTGGGCTGACCTGAGGGCCACGCTGGACAAGCTGTAGATCTTCATCAGGGGCTCGAGGAATAAGAGGGCTTTTCTCTAGTGGGCAGGATGACAGAGAYCCACCTGAAGTTATGTCATGAGAACCTCGAAGCTCTCTATCACCCTGAGGCCACCAAAGATGCCCTTCAGTCCTGATCTGGCAAGTTGGTCAACCACTGTTCCCAGAGGCAACCTGAAGAGAAGACAGAGGGATTAAGGATTAAGATCAGGCCTAATATCAACAACTGAACTAATGAGACATCGTCAGGCTTCCTACCAGACAAGAACGTTACATTACAACACATACTAGACACATCGAGACACAGGTTCTATCTGACATTTTGGTCAAAAATGAGTTATTCACATAGGTCTTTCACATAAGAGATATGTCAGATTAGGGAAAAACTAAATTTACGATTTATCTGTGCAAACACCTTTAAACTTGATGCTATAAGGTTGTGTCTGCAATCCAATCACACAATGCTGGGTTGTCAATAAAACATTATTGCATGTAAGGTGATGTACTTGTTGAGTCATGAGAGGAAGACATCACAAAACAGTTCTGAGTTCCAAACCATACATTTTGTGTATAGAACCTTATACTCCCAAAGTCCTTGATTATTCATAACGTAGGTTCTGGTCCTCTTTTGCAATTACCTAGATTATTTCTACCAGTTTATCAGAATGGCCATCACTTAAGCTCTTTAAGCTCTTTAATATGTAGCTAGGGCCAGCCGACTAGAGCATATAGGTTGTAGTGGTGGGTGGTATAAGGGGCTTTGGTAACAAAACGGATGGTACTGTGATAGACTGCATCCAGTTTGCTGAGTAGAGTATTGGAAGCTATTTTGTAGAGGACATCGCCAAAATCGAGGATCGGTAGGATGGTCAGTTTTACTAGGGTAAGTTTGGCGGCGTGAGTGAAGGAGGCTTTGTTGCGAAATAGAAAGCCGATTCTAGATTTGATTTTGGATTGGAGATGTTTGATATGAGTCTGGAAGGAGAGTTTACAGTCTAGCCAGACACCTAGGTATTTGTAGTTGTCCACATATTCTAGGTCAGAACCGTCCAGAGTAGTGATGCTGGTCGGGCGGGTGGGTGCGGGCAGCGAACGGTTGAAAATCATTCATTTGGTTTTACTAGCGTTTAAGAGCAGTTGGAGGCCATGGAAGGAGTGTTGTATGGCATTGAAGCTKATTTGGAGGTTAGTTATCACAGTGTCCAAAGAAGGGCCAGATGTATACAGAAGGGTGTCGTCTGCGTAAAGGTGGATCAGGAAATKACCTGCAGCAAGAGCGACATCGTTGATATATACAGAAAAAAGAGTCGGCCCGAGAATTGAACTCTGTGGTACCTCCATAGAGACTGCCAGAGGTCCGGACAACAGGCCCTCCGATTTGACACACTGAACTCTGTCTGCGATGTAGTCGGTGAACCAGGCGAGGCAGTCATTTGAGAAACCAAGGCTATTGAGTCTGCCGATAAGAATACAGTGATTGACAGAGTCGAAAGCCTTGGCCAGGTCGATGAAGATGGCTGCCCAGTACTGTCTTTTATCGATAGCGGTTATGATATCGTTTAGTGCCTTGAGCGTGGCTGAGGTGCACCCATGACCAGCTCGGAAACCAGATTGCACAGCGGAGAAGGTACGTTGGGATTCGAATTAACTTTGGTTAATGGAGATGGAGGAAACATATGCTTAAAGTGCTTTGCTTCCTCTTTCAAAATATTGTTTGGTGAATCATGGGTGACTCCATTTGTAACAAGTTTCAGTAAATTCATTTTGTTAGCATTTGTATGTTGAAGATTAAAAAATTATTTGGTGCATTTTCCCCCATATTCCATCCAGTTTGCTTTGTTTTTATAATATTTTACACTTGATCTTTCTTGAATAAGTTACTCCATTACTTTTTGTTTTTCCTCTAACGTATTATGCGCCTCTATAGTACAGTTTTTGTTGCTATCTATCTGTACAGTTAGTCCCTCTATTTCCTTTGTTAATATTAATTATTTTGTCCTACATTTCTTTTGTTTTAAAAAAGAGTATTGAATTGCATAGCCTCTAGAGGCACATTTAAACGTGTCCCATACAATAAGGGGATCTGCTGTGCCTATATCACGTTGGAAAAAGTCAGTTATTGATTCTGTCCTGGTTAAAAACAAGTTGTCATTCAATACGTTACTACATTTGGGTAATCCAAAAGTTACGTTAGTGATTACAATTTTGGACGGGTAACTAATAACTGTAACGGATTACATTTAGAAAGTAACCTACCCAAKCCTGTAAAGTACGTAGGACTCCATAATGTGCCTGCACTCATATTTACATTTTACATTTTAGTCATTTAGCAGACGCTCTTATCCAGAGCGACTTACAGTAGAGTGCATACATTTTATTACATTTTTACATACTGAGACAAGGATATCCCTACCGGCCAAGAGCAGACGCTCTTATCCAGAGCGACTTACAGTAGAGTGCATACATTTTATTACATTTTTTTTATTTTTTATATTATTATTATTTTTATTTTTTTACATACTGAGACAAGGATATCCCTACCGGCCAAACCCTCCCTAACCCGGACGACGCTATGCCAATTGTGCGTCGCCCCACGGATCTCCCGGTTGCGGCCCGGCTGCGACAGAGCCTGGGCGCGAACCCAGCCCAGCCTGGGCGCGATCCCAGAGACTCTGGTGGCGCAGCTAGCACTGCGACGCAGTGGTCTACACAAGACCCACACAAGACCCACACAAGACCCACAAGACCCAAGACCCTTCACACAGTGCTAGACCAAAGGGCCAAATGGGTAAAATTATAGATTTGACATTTCTTGAGTAGGGTATACAGTATGCACCAATAGTGAATATGCAGTTCCCAAAGTTGGGGTCGGGACCCCATATGGGGTCAGCTGAAATGGGGTCTCTTGACAACATCTGTAATCTTATCAAACAAAGTAAGATTTTTTTCTATTGAAATGGTTATAGAAGACAACCTTTCAGTGTCAACTAAAAACCTTAGACTATTAGAATGCATTTGCATGTCATTATGTGTTGCGACACAGCCCGCGGAACTGAAAAATTTATATGAACACTCAGCGCTAACTATTTTCTAGTGTCAATTTGCGGTCATGTGCTGTTAAAGTTTGGGAACATGGACTTATCAGATTGTTCTAGAACACGCACACGCACACACGCTCACACTCGACCACACCACACACACACACACACACACACACACACACACACACACACACACACACAACACACACACACACACACACACACACACCACCACACACACACACACACACACACACACACACACACACACACACACACACACTCACACTCTCAAAGCCTACTATAAAGAGAATAGGGTGCCATTTGGGACGCATCCTAACTGATTATCTAAAATGGCAGCCAGAATCCTGTAGCCATGGCAGACAACAATGACATAATATTCAGCTCATGTCTGTGGTTGTGTTGGATGACCTTGGCTTGGAGCAGAGTGTGGGTAGGGAAGAATGTGTGATTCAGGCCAAGATCCAACCGCTTGTAGGTATGTGAGATGTGTTCATCCAAAGATCTACGGCCACATTCTGAATTCTGGATAGATAAAGGTTCTGAAGTACCTAATCTCATCCAAATGTAGAACCTAGGACTAGAGGAGGCCTTTCTCTCTGTGTGAAATGGTCTTATGTGTTGTTTACTGTTATGTATACTAAGTTGGCAAATCAGACAAAAACATTCGATTGTACTTTAGCTGCAAGAGCTGCAGAGTACCAATAGGGGGCATACACACCCCTCAAAAAACACAGCTTGAGGACACAGTTCATTACTGACTTAACAGATTCAATGATCTGAATAATGTATATTCCTCGAAAAGAAAAACAACATATTCACACTATGAGAGTTTGTTTGATAAAGAATAGGAATGAGGAGTTGTCTCAACTCACTCTCTTGCCAATGGATATTGCCAAAGCTCGTTAGTGGATTAATGAGTGTGTGTGTGTTGACTCAGGTCAGAATGTGTGCTGAGAGGGTGGAATAGGTTCATTATCAGTTGGCATGGGGCAATAGAGGGGGAGAAAGATGTAGTGTGTCTAGCAGCAGTCAAGTCGACTTGCATTCCAAAGGGGCTGACTAATCCAATGACACACATTCACATACCTGAGCTCTGCCCACCTGTTCTTTCTTTTGGCGTATGTGTGTCAAATAGAGGGGAAATGAGAAACAGGAAGAAACACAGAGACAGAGAGAGAGAGAGAGAGAGAGAGAGGGAGGGAGATAATTAATACGTGAGAGGGTGAGGGAAACATTGTGCAGGCTCCAGTCATTCCAGAGTAACTGATAAGTACATAGCTGAAGAGCTTTAGCACTGAGAGGCTCCCTCCTCTATCTATCTCCATATGATGACATTTTAGCTAAGACAAGTGGGTCACTACTGTATAGACAGATAGAGAGTAAAGATATATTGCTCAGGGTTATTTTCAGTAGGCATGAAARGGAAGAAAATGGACTGAAATAGAGAGGTACTACCATAGAGATTCTAATTCCTAATTATATGGGTACTACCTTAACTTGTCCAATCAGCAACGCTCAGATTTGTTTTCAATTGCTACGGCGTGCCTAATGAACACGACCCTAGGTCTCCAAGTAACTGAGAGGAAGACTTGCAATGAACGCTTCGGTCACCGGCCAYGCTAGACAGAGGAAGATGTCAGGCTCGCCTAGACAACAATACAAAGAGGAGAGGGTAAAGAAAGGTGAGAGGTCAGAGGTTACAACAAGCCAATGACAGCAGAGAAGGCTGAAGGAGTGAAGACAAAGCTAAAATTGTCATGTTTCCACCTGTCACTAGAGGGCAGCAGAGACCGCCCTAGAGATAATAATGACACAGGTGTTTTCAGTTACTAATTATGATTTTCTTTACCCTTTGCAGAAGCTAGATTAGTTTGCTGTGTGCGTCTGTCTCCTGACTGAGTTATCAAGTCATAGTGTTTGTTGTTTTCCCAAGTTTTGCTTTGTACCTACTGTTGAACTTTTCCCCAGGAAAGTATTTCAGTTTATTCTAAACCACTGGTTCTTCGTCTGGTTCTTTTCTCTGCTCCTGGGTTACCTCACCACGTCACAAAAATAGGGAAGACACAAAATGTACAGCCTATAAGGCTGTTATACTTCCTGTATGTTATCCAAACAGG
>NC_036842.1:86596268-86609467 GCF_002910315.2 Salvelinus sp. IW2-2015
ATAGGAGGAGTGTTAAATGCAGCTAAGGTTTGTGAATATAGAGTTATAGAGGTAGAAACTGTAACAGAGACAAGCTAACCCTATAAACAGAAACTGTAGCAAGACAAGCTAACCCTATAAACAGAAACTGTAGCAAGACAAGAACCCTATAAACAGAAACTGTAGCATAGACAACCTAACCTATAAACAGAAACTGTAGCATAGACAAGCTAACCTTAAACAGAAACTGTTAACAGGAGACCAAAAGCTAAAAAAAACCTATAAACAGAAACTGTAGCAGAGACAAGCTAACCCTATACAGAAACTGTAGCAGAGACAGCTACCCTATAAACAGAACTGTAGCAGAGACAAGCTAACCCTATAACAGAAACTGTAGCAAGACAAGCTAACCCTATAAACAGAAACTGTAGCAAGACAAGCTAACCCTATAAACAGAAACTGTAGCAGAGACAAGCTACCCTATAAACAGAAACTGTAGCAGAGACAAGCTAGCCCTATAACAGAAACTGTAGAGCAAGACAAAGCTAGCCTATAAACAGAAAACTGTAGCAGAGACAAGCTAGCCCTATAAACAGAACTGTAGCAGAGACAAGCTAGCCCTATAAACAGAAACTGTAGCAAGCAGAGACAAGCTACCCTATAAACAGAAACTGTAGCAGAGACAAGCTAACCCTAAACAGAAACTGTAACAGAGACAAGCTAACCCTATAAACAGAAACTGTAGCAGGACAAGAACCCTGTACATTAACCAGATAGAAATAAACAGTAGGTGGTGTTTTTTAAGAAGGAGTGGGGCTGAGAGGGTAGCAGGCCAGATAAGGTTGTGCTGATTATCATAGGTCTCATCGATACTGTGTGTGTTTCTGTGTGGTTGTGGATGGGCACATCATAGGAACATGCGTGATGTGGTGTGTGTGTGTGTGTGTGTGTGTGTGTGTAGAGGTAGTAGAGTAATAGTGTGTGTGAGTTTGAATAGATAAGAGAATGGTTATGTAATACTATACAAGGCGAGGGTCTCTTCTTGGATGCTATTCACTGTTGAAATGCCTATTCACTGTTCCATCTCACGGCGCAATTGACTGTCTCATCAGCTCAACCAGGCAATTTATAAACTTTATCTACACTGGAAAAAGGCATTGAGATATCATTTCTCATTTCTTTTAGACTAGCATTTGGTTAGACTAGAAAAACAGGTCAAACAAAACTAAATGTAGCTAGTTTGCAGTCTTTCCAGTTTCAGTTTGAAGTGATTGTGTTATCTGTGTTGTTGGCTAGCTCTTCTGAACAACAGTGTCCTGATGATAGAGCACATTTCCGATGCCAGGCAAAATCGGCATCATCAGCTCATTGTTGTGAATGTATCCAAATAAATGTCACTAGAAAACATCTTAAACAAATGCAAATGCAGCTACTTTGCTGTTATTTTTTCTTCATTGTTTGAAGTGACTGTGTTTTCCGTAGTTGGCTAGCCAGCAAGCAAGGGGGAACATTTAGAATGAACGACTGGGTCGCGTCCATTGATATAGAACCAAAAGACTTCACGACCGGTTTGCATCTCTGGCAACCTAACCGATAGAACGAACGACCAGCTGGCTTGGGTAGAACCCTTGATTTGTGTCAGGACTATATCARATGGAAGGATGAAATGGTATGTATAAATTAATGAAAATTAATGAAAATATGTCAATTATTATTTGAATATGTTGGTAACGCGTTGTATAAAAGTGATAATGCCCTCTAAGCCGGTGTTTGAGGATATGTTGGCACGGTTTGCCGGTCCAAGACAATATATCCTCCAAACACTGGCTTCTCGAGCATTATCACTTAACTATAAGTGAATTAATAAGTGGATAATGGTGTGTGTACATGCATGTCTGCATGTGTGTGTGTGTGTAGGCTCTCACCACATCTGACTTGGGGGTGAACTTGTGTGTCTGCAGGCTCTCCAGGGCCATCCACTTGACCGGTAGTTTGACTCCACTCTTGCTGTGGATGCTGTAGTACTCCTTTTCATACACATCCCTGGCCAGGCCAAAGTCTGCCACCTTCACTGTGTAGCTCTCATCCAGCCTATCAGAGGAGAGAGGGACGGCTTCAACCACAGCCTTACTGGAGATTTACAGAGCTAGGGGAAACTGGCAGTCATGTTGGATTCAGACATTCTTACTAGAGTGTTATTAACCTGTAATGGTTGGAGCAAAATGGCACCCAGTAAAATAAAACATCTSAAAGTATGCATGACTGTATGGCATGACAATGCGTTAGCTCTCACTACAATGGTGACTACACTTCCATACACTGACTGTCTGACATTGCATTTGACAGTTGGTTCCAGATCTTACATGCAGTTCCTGGCAGCTAGGTCTCTGTGGACAAACTTCTTGCTGGCCAGATACTCCATGCCCCTGGCCACCTGCACACCAAAGCCCATCAGGTCCTTCACTGTTGGGTTCTGGGGAAACAAGGAAGGGTGTGTTTAGGTGATATGCYCATCCCAAATGTATCCACTGGTGCTAGGCCAAAAAAGACTGAATAGCCTGCATGCGATACAGATGTAGGATTTTAATTTGACCAGTTTCTCACATCAGGAAAATAATCCTACAGCAACAGTAAATGTGAAGTATTGTGTGGATTATAATTAATTGTAATTTTTGRAGGGGTTGATACATTTTTGGTAGGGGAAATCAAGTCTGAACATTTTAAGTGGAAATTAAACTTTACAAGCCTTTTAAACCTTGAATACACTACAAGTTTGCATGTCTGRTGTGCATGACATTTCCTGCAACAGGMTGATCAAATGAAGACRCCACATCTCTACAGTATATGCTGCTCCCATGCTTTATTCCTGTACTTAAATATACAATGTTTCAGTTGCAATGGCCTAAATCAGTCATTATTACAGACAAAACAATATGACTTATAAAGGTGATTGTATGACTAGAGTTTGTGTATGTGTGTGTGKATCTTACGTGTGTCTCGTCCCTGATGAAGTTCCTGAGGTCTCCGTGCTTCATGTATGGCAGCACCACCAGAGGAGAGCCCTCAGGGGGCAGACAGATCCCCAGGAGAGACAACACGTTGGGGTGGCTGAAGTCCTTCATGATGATCCCCTCCTTCAGGAACTGAGACACCTCCTCCAAGTCAGTAATCCCTGAAACACAGCAAGATATTAAAGCATTGTTTATTTATTTATTGCCTTTATTTAACCAAGTTGTTGAGAAGAGAACACATTCTGTTTTACAACAACCTGACATTAAAGTTTAATCATGTGCTGTTAGATGGACCACCAACAGAAARGCAAACAAAAACAGGCCATCAAGCCATAAACCTCTATCTCTTTACCGTTGTGCCATCTAAACCTGAGTTATACTGTATACCACTGTTAGGAGCCCATGAGGAGCCAGTCTCCAGGCTGTCTGAGCATAGGGACTGTGACCCTACCCCAAACCTATAGGTTACTGCTACACACTCCCAGTATCCAATCGAATCAGTGCTCCTGGTGTCACTGCTCTTTCCCCCTCCCCTTCTCTTCTAATCTCGTTTGAAACAGAATCTCATTTAGCTAAGATAAAACGTCTGATTGCCCTTTCACTGTAACTACCAGATGACGACACACACAGAAGCAAAGAAGGATGACTCGCCATTTAGTGCTGAGTAAAAGAAAGATCAAAGAATATCTAAGAAAACAAGGCTGTGAAGCTGGATGTTGAGAACTATCTGCCTACTGCAGAAACAACATGGTGACATCACCTACAATATTCTCCAAACCATGTGCCTTTTCCATGACAGTGACAAAGTTCCCTGGGGAACGTCTTTATTTTCTTTAAAGCTCCCTGGGGAACTTTAGGTCACTGTAAACTCAATGAGAAGGCCAAGGCTCAGAGAACAAGGCAGTGGTAACCCTCTATCGCTATGGGTTACCACCAGCCCAGCGGCAGAGCTTCCCGAAGCCTTGTGGAAGACTTATCTAGYACATTCATCTCTCAGGGTAAAGTGACAGGTTACACAATTAGAGAGAGGGGGACCTTAATGTCATCCTCACCACCAGGAGCCAATCCATCTCAATCCTCCTTCCGCAGGACACACTGCCATGGCACGTTCAAGAGATGAGATAAGCCCTCTAACYTTGTTGTGTGGTGACATATCAGAGCAATGAGATTTGAATGAACACTGACGGGGTGAACTGTGCCTTTGTGGTCATGCAGTACTCACGGTTGAGAGACTTGATGGCACAGTGCTGCTTCTGTCCGTCAGCCTCCAACAAGGTACCGTGGAACACACAGCCAAAGTGCCCTGTATGAAGAAGAATAAAGAGGATGTCAAATAAGCAACAACCTGAGTGCTTGATGTTAGACAATGCACACTTTACACTGAGGAATCCTTGACACCAAAACTATTRGTTTGTTTATGAACTATGCTCACGAGGATTAAGCACCCGATTCTCTAGACCATTAAGTCATTTGGAGGCATGTCAATGGAGCAGTCAGTCACTCAGAAAAGCAAGATTTCCCTTTGTTGAAGCCAGTGGTGTAAAGTAAAATGAATTTAAAGTACAACTTAAGTCGTTTTTTGGGGTATCTGTACTTTACTATTTATATTTTCGACAACTTTTACTTTTATTCCACTACATTCTTAAAGAAAATAATGTACTTTTTACTCCATACATTTTTGCTGACACCCAAAAGTACTCGTTACATTATTAATGCTTAGCAGCAGAGGAAAATTGTCCAATTCACACACTTATCAACAGCACATCTCTGGTCATCCCTACTGCTTCTGATCTGGTGGACTCACTAAACACAAATGCTTAATTTGTAAATGATGTCTGAGTTGGAGTGTGCACCTGGCCATCTGTAAATTAGAAAAGCAAACAAATTGTGCCGTCTGGAATTTTACATGATTTATACTTTTARTTTTGATACTTAAGTATATTTAAAAACAAATACTTTTCAACTTTTACTCAAGTAGTATTTTACTGGCAATTGTGCATGATAAGTATGACAATTCTGCATGATAAGTATGACAATTGTGTACTTTTCCCACCACTGGTTGAAGCCTAGGTGACTTCTATAACCCTTTACTGGAGGGCCATTCATACAGCACCCTACAGTAGTAACCATAGCAGTGGGAGGCTATATCTCCCCCTATCTCAGCTCTGAGTTACCGTGGCCCTTATTGAATTATATGTGGTCGAGAGGGTTCAGTGCAGCTTTGCAGGGGTGTTGGGGTATTAAAGCTAGAGGAGCGTAGAGAACTCTCTGAGGCGTTCTCCCATCACAATCCCTGCAGATCCAAAGACGGCTCAGCTTACACCACACGGATCAACAATGGAGCTTGCAATGCTACCCGGGTACAAATCACCCCACCCCATAATTCTTCTTTCGGAATCCCTAGGCTTCCCCGAGGGTTGAGCTAAGGGGGAGGAGGCAGTTTTTGGGAGCATTGTCCCCGAACATTGTGGAGATGTTAATAACAGAGAAAGGCCTTTCTCCTTCAAACTAATATAGTGATATAGTGAAGTAGTGAACACCCCACTTGGTGACCACAATATAATGTCTGGTGATTGTTTATGTCTGGATGTCCAACCTGGTGGTTTGATAATGTTGGTCATTAAGCTCTTACAAGGTGATTCTAAAGTGTATTTAGGTGTATCCCCTATGGAGATGGATTCTGATATGTTTGAGAGACCTACAGGTTCCCTAATGGCTTTATAAGTGTGTCTGAGTCTGTGTTAGGGTAATGTGTGTGTGTGTGTGTGTGTGTGTGTGTGTGTGTGTGTGTGTGTGTGCGTGCGTGCGTGCGTGCGTGCGTGTGCGCGCGTGCGTGCGTGTTCATGGATGTGGGAGTCTTTGCGTGCACTGTACCTGTGTATGTGTTCATGTATCAGAAGTGTGTACAGTATATACACGTGTATGATCATCCCACTGACCTCTGCCGATGACCTGGTTAAAATGTAACAGCAGATGTTCTCTGGCGATGACCACATGTTGAACCTCCTTCAGGAGGTCCGGGTGCAGCTGGGACGGGTCGATGTGGACCGGGGCCGACAGGAGAGGMGACACCAGCTCCCCCTCTGCCCCCAGACCCATGCCTCCGAGCCCCAATCTGGGGGACAGCAGCTCCCCATGGCTCCCGTAGATAGGGGGAGCCCCCCTGCATGACTCTGGCCTCTCCACGCCCTGGTCTGAAACAATATAGCCAAAGGTCAATTACTACAGGGGTCAGGGTTAGAGGTCAACATAGGTCACATGATCACAGAGTGATGCCAGAGAGAAAGGTCGGAGAAAGAGAGAGTCATGGTTACAGAAAGGAAGAGAGGGAACCTGAGACCTGCCCATTACAGGAAGAGAAAATTGAGAAAGGTAGTTTCTCTTTATGTCATTGGGGGGAGAAGGGAAGCAGGGGAGGGAAAATGAGTTTGCATGAGTGAAAACGTGYGGGTTATTTTGAAAGAGGAGCAGGCAGGGATGGGCAACTCTAGTTCTTGGACGTTGGAGTGCCTTCTGGTTTTCACCTCCATCGATACATTAATGTCATTGGTTTCCCAGGTCTGAATAGGCATCAGGTATGAAGCAAAGAATAAAAAAACAGTCAACACAGAGTTAGATGGCCATCTCTTTAGAAGTTAGAGGTTAAGGTTAAGAAAGGCAGGTGTTGTTAGTACAGGGTTAGTGTTAGGGTCAGAGTAACCGCTCCAGTGGTGTAGTGTCAGGAAACGTACCCTCCGGCAGGGTGGTTCTATAGTCCAAAGACTCGTGGGACACCATTTCGTTAGTGGGGCTGACGCTCCGGGCGTTAGCCAACATATCCAAGTGCTGAATGTGAGCCCTGCCGTCATACCAAACCTTACCCTCAGCCAGATCTGGAGACCAGAGATAGAGAGGAGGAGAGAGAGGAGGAGAGAGAGGAGGAGAGAGAGAGAGGAGGAGAGAGAGAGAGGAGAGAGAGAGAGGATGACAGGGGGAGTGAGAGTGAGGAGGAGAGGAGGAAGGAGAGCGAGAGAGAGCGAGGGGAGAGGATAGAGAGGAAGGAAGGGAGAGGGAAAGAGAGGAGAGAGGAGAAGAAAGGGAGAGGAGGAGAGAGAGAGAAGGAGAGAAGGAGGGAGAAGAGAGAATGAGAGAGGAGGAAGAGGAGGGAGAGAGAGAGAGAGGAGAGAGAGGGGAGGAGGGAGAGGAGGAGGAGATGAGAAGCGAGGAGGAGAGGTGGTAGGAGGAGAGATAGAGAGAAGGAGAGGATTGGATGTAGGGAAGAGAGTGGGCGTGGCAGAGGGGGGAGAGAAGAAGAGAGATGGGGTACAGGGGGAGGAGGGGACAGGAAAGGGAGAGGAGGAGGGAGGCAGTAGCAGAGGAGGGAGAGAGAGAGCAACACAGCATTGAAAGAGAAGGATAGAGCGCTCCACCAGTGCTCCATCAGCTCCACACCTCACAATCCCACAGCCAGTAGAGGCGGCAAGCATGCAACAACATGCACCACGCACAACACACAGTTGAAAATATATCACAAATAACACATGACATATCGTATGTGTTTGTTCCTCCTTTCCAGAGAACGAGGTGAGCAACATCAGCAGCAGGACTCGACACACACCCAGCCGCTAGCAGCCCTCTGTAGTCTGCTCATGGCCACATCACCCTGGCCAGAACTCACTGAGACAGACGCCTGACGCCACACACACATAATACACCACACACATACAGCAGACAGACAGACAGACAGACAGACAGACAGACAGCAGACAGACAGACAAGACAGACACGACAGACAGACAGACAGACCAGACAGACAGACAGACAGACAGACAGACAGACAAGACAGACAGACAGACAGGACAGACAGACAGACGAGACAGACAACGACAGACAGACGAAGACAGACAGACAGGACAGACAGACAGACAGACAGAGCGACAGAGAGGAGACGGAGAACATGAGTGAGATGTAACACTACATCTAGAATAAAAATTTTTTATGGTGTGTGTGTTGAAAACTCCAATTCCATTCTAGGGTTAAATGACTGATGAGCACACACACACACACACACACACACACCACACACACACACACACACACACACACACACACACACACACAACACACACAACACACACACACACACACACACACACAACAACCCACACACCACCCCACACACACAATCTCTCTCTCGTCCTCCTCTCTCTCTTCTCTCTCTCGCTCTCTCCTCTCTCCTCTCTCTCTCTCTCTCTTCTCTCTCTCCCTCTCCTCTCTCTCTCTCTCTCTCTCTCTTCACTCTCTCTCTAACAATTGGAGTGGCGTGAGCCACAGCGGAGTACAGATTGGATCATAGATATTGCTTTTACCATTATTAGGTTGGGAGAAATGAGCTTGGAACGGTGTTGTGGTCGGGGGGCTGTCTGGCTCTGTCTGGGGCTGCCTGGTGCTCTGTCTGGTCTGCCTGGCTTCTGTCTGGGGCTGCCTGGCTCTGTCGATCTGGTCTGCTTGCGGGTTCTGTCGGCTCGTCTGGCTCTGTCTGGGCTGCTGGCTCTGCCTGGCTCTGTCTGGGGACTGTCTGGGGCTGTCTGGGGCGTCTGGCGTCTGTCTGGGGTGCTGCGTCGGGCTGTCCTGGGTTCTCTCTGTCTGGGCTATCTGGTTGTGCTGGCTTTCTGGGGCTGTCTTGGCTCTTTCTGGCTCTGTCTGCTAGGTCTGGGCTGTTCTGGGCTGTCTGGGCTGTCTGGCTCTGTCTGGCTCTGTCTGGCTCTGGCTCTGTCGGACCGTGTCTGGCTCTTTCTGGGGCTGTATGGCTCTTCTGGCTCTGTCGGCTAGTCCTGGGGCTGTCTGGGCTGCCTGCTTGTCTGGGGTGCCCTGGCTCTGCTTGGGGCTGTCTGGTGCTGTCTGGGGCTGTCTGGCCCTGTCGATCCTGCGGCCTGTTGGGGCTGTCTTCCGCCTCCTGTCTGGCTCGTCTGGGCTTGTCTGGCTACTGTCTTCTCGTTCTGGGGCTGTCTGGCTCTGTCTGGGGGCTGTTGCTTGTCTGGGGCTGTTCGGCGTCTGTCTGCTCTGGTCTGGCGTTCTGTTCTGGGCTGCGTGGGTGTGGCACTATGGTGTGTCAGTGTTGGACAGCCAGGGACAGAGGCTAGGGGGTCAGGGTATAATTTGCTGGACCCCTCTCTAGAGAAGCTTGCAGCCGATTGTTCTGAAGCTCCATGTTCTCTGCCTTTATACCGGCCTTGAATAGATTCTTATGAAGACGGCTCTGTCTCTGCTCCATGTTCGCTGCCTTTCTACGCGCCCTAAAATTAATATCATTTATGAAACGGTCTGTCTTCTGCTCCTGTTCCTCTGCCTTCCGGCCTGAATTAATATTATAAAACAAGCTCTGTTTTCGTGCTCCAGTCCTCTGCCTTTAACGCCTGAATTATATCATATGAAACGCTCTGTGCTCTGCTCCATGTTCCTTGCTTTACCGGCTGAATTAATCATTAGAAACGGCTCTTGTCTTCTGCGTCCATGTTCTCTGCCTTCCCGGCTGAATTAATTCTATTATGGAAACGGCTCTGTTCTTCGCTCATGTTCTCGCCTTTAAAGGCCTGAATTAGTATCATGTAAAAACGGTCTGGTCTTCTGCTCCATGTTACCGCCTAACGTGGCCTAATGATATCATAGAAAACGGCCTGTCTTCTGCTCATGTTCCTCGTGCCTTACGGCCTGAATATTCGTATGAAACGCCCGTTCTTCTGCTCCATGTTCCTCTGGCCTTTACGCGCCTGATATTAGATTATTATGAAACGAGCTCTGTCTTTGCCCAGTCTCGCCTTTCACGCTGATTTATCATATGAACGGCCTGTCCCATGTTCTCGCTTACGCTGAATTATATCATTATGAACGTCGTCCTGTCTTCTGCTCCATGTCCTCTGCCTTATCCGGCCTGAATTATATCATTATTGAAACGGCTCTGTCTCCTGCTCCATGTCCCTCTGCCTGTTACCGCGACTGAATTAAATATCATAATGAAAGCGGCTCGTCTTCTGCTCCATGTCCTCTGCCCTTTACGGCCTGAATGTATATTCATTATGAAGACGGCCCGTCTTCTGCTCCATGTTCCCTGCGCTTTACCGGCCTGAATTATATCAATTAGATAACGGCTCCTGTCTTCTTGCTCCATGTTCACCTCTCTTTACCAGACCTGATATATATTAATCATTAATGAAAACGCGTCGTCTCTGCTCCATGTCCTCTGCCTTACCGGCCCTGAATTGATATCATTTATGAAACGGCTCTGATCTTCTGCTCCATGATTCCTGCCTTTACCGGCCTGAATTATATCATTTGAAACGGCCCTGTCTTCTGCTCCATGTCCCTGCCTTTACCGGCCTGGCAATTATATCTTTATGACAACAGGTTCTGTCTTCGCTCCATGTCCCTCTGCCTTACGGCCTGAATTATATCATTATGATAACGGCCTCTGTCTTCTGCTCCATGTCCTCTGCCTTTACCGGCCCTGAATTATATCATGTATGAAACAGCCTGTCTTCTTGCGCTCCATGTTCCTTCTTTAACCAGGGCTGAAATTATATCATTAGGAAACGGCCCGCCTTCCTGCTCCAGTCCGTGCCTTCGGCCTGAGATTATATCATTATGAACGGCCTGTCTATCTGTCCATGTTATCTGCTTTACTCGGCCGATTATATCATATGAAACGGTCCTTCTCGTGGCTTCCATGTTCCTTCTGCCTTACGGCCTGAATATATCATTTTAAAGCTCTGTCTTCTGCTCGCAGTGTTCCTCTCCTTTACGCTGATATTATATCCATGTATTGTAACGCGCTGGTCTGTCTGCTCCATGTTCTGCCTTACCGGCTGATAGTCATAATGAAACACCCTGTTCTTTTGCTCAGTCCATCTCCTTTACCGGCTGATATATCATATGAAACGGTCGGTGTCTTCTGCGTCCATGTTCCTCTGTCCTTGACCGGCCTGAATGCATCAATTGAGGAACAGTCTCTGCTTCGGCTCCAGGTCCAGTCTGCTTACCGGCCTGAATATATCGATTATGACACGCCCCCTGCTCTCTGCTCCATGTTCGCTCTCTCTTTACGGGCCCGAATTATTATCATGATTAACGCTCTGTCTGCTGCTCAGGTTCCTCGGCCTTACATGCCTGAATTATATCATAATGAAACGCCCGTTTGCGTGCTCCAGTTTCCCTCCTTAGCGCCTGAATTAAGATGTATGAAACGGCCTGTCTTCTGCTCAGTATGTTTTTGTTTTGTTGTTCTCTGCCTTTACTGGCCTGGAATTAATATGATATATTGAAACGGTCCTGTATGCGCCCTGTTCCTCGGCTTTATAACGGCCTGATTATATCATATGAAAGACGCTCTGTCTTTCTGCCCATGTCTCTGCCCTTACGGGCCTGAAATGATATCATTATGAAACGGTCCTGTCTTTCTCCATGTTCCTGCTGCTTACGGCCTTAACTTATATCATTATGACAGCCATGTCTTCGCTCATGTTATCTCGCCTTTACCGCGTGAATTATATATTATGAAACGGTCCGTCTTCGCTCCAATGTTCCTCTGCTTTAGCGCCTGAATAATAGTCATCTATGAAACTGCTCTGTCTTCTGCTCCACGACTCTGCCTTTACCAGCCTGAACTTATATCATTACTGAAACGGCCTGCTTCTTGCCATGTTCCTCTGCCTTTACCGGCCTGAATTATATCATTATGAAACGGCTCTGTCTTCTGCTCCATGTTGCTTTAACGTTCTGGGGTTGAATCACGTCCATTAAAGACAATGTGGAAAGTCAAAGGTTTATGGTTAACAATGTATTGTTATGACATTTCTAAGCAGTTTTAAGTCAATTACATACTATTTGGGTGAGACTACTGTGTGTGAGATATTGGAAGTCTGAGTTGAACATTCCGGTAACGTTCAGGGTGATGATGGAATATGGTGTTATCTGTACATTTTCCTGGCTAGTGACTGTGGTAATAAAATGTCAGACAACAGAACGATGTAAACTACTGTATGATCTATCAAAGCAGGAACTGCACACTGGTGTTCTGACATCAGTCAATCCTGTCAATGGGCACACTTAGGATACACACACACACACACATGCACGCACACACGCACACACACACCACACACAGAGCCCTCTGTATGGATGCAGTGGCAGCCCAACAAGGCTTTTATTGAGCTGTGGAGTGGGTCTGCTAGACTGGGGGGGTCTATAGCTGTCTGTAGTGGTCTCTGTAGACAAGGGGCTGTCTCAAGTGAAGTGGAGAGCTCAGAAAGCCAAGGGAAGGTAGGGTGGTCTCATCCATGTCTAACTAGGAGTGATGAGGGGACTCAGTGGGAAGTTCATGGAGCTAGTTTGGAAGTGTTGATTGAAAGTTTGGTTGGAAGGGGGTCTGTGTTTTTGTTTCAGTGTCTGTGTATGTGTGTTTCTCTCTCTCTCTTTTTTTTTCTCTCTCTCTCTCTCTCTGTCTGTGTCCTCACCTCCACCTCCAATTCGTTGGTTGCGTCCCATAGCTCCATGGGGACAGTACACTCCAGAGTGTTCCCCACCACAGTTACGCTCTCACAGGTCCTGTTAGACACCTTCAGCACCTCCCCCTTCATCGCCTCCACATCCACACGGCCTGGCACCTGGAGAGGGAGAAAGGGAGAGATGGAGAGAGGGAGAGAGAAGCAGAGAGAAGGAGAGAGAAGGAGAGAGAAGGAGAGAGAAGGAGAGATAGGGAGAGAGAAGGAGAGAGAAGGAGAGAGAGAGGAAGAGAGAGGAGAAGAAGAGAGAGGGGAGAGAGAGAGAGAGACGAGAGAGAAGAGAGAGAGAGGAGAGAGAGAGAGAGAAAGGAAGGAGAGAAGGAGAAGAGAAGAGAGAAAGGAGAGGGAGGAAGGAAAGAGAAGAGAGAGGGAGAGAGAGAGGAGAGAGGAGGAGAAGAGGAGAGAGAAGAGAGAGAAGGAGAGAAAGAGAGAGAGGAGAGAGAAGAGAAGAGAGAGAGGAGGAAGGAGAGAGAAGGAGGAGAGAAGGAGAGAGAGGAGAAGAGAAGGGAGAGGAGAGAGAAGGAGAGAGAGGAGAGAGAGGGAGAAGAAGGAGAGAAGAGAGAAGGGAGAGAGAAGGAGAGCAGAAGGAGAACAGGGAGAGAGGAAGGAGAGAGAAGGGGAAGAAGGAGAGAGAAGGAGAGAGAAAGGGAGAGAAGCGGAGAGAATTCTCTCT
>NC_036842.1:86609628-86623113 GCF_002910315.2 Salvelinus sp. IW2-2015
TGGAGAGGTGGAGGGAGAGAGGGAGAGAGAAAGAGGGAGAAGGAGAGAGAAGGAGAGAGAAGGAGAGATAGGGAGAGAGAAAGAGAGAGGGAGAGAGAAGGAGAGAGAAGGAGGGAGATATAGGGAGAGGGATCATATGCACATGCAGTTCTACATCACCCTCAGTGAGTCCTTCAGTATCCACTCAGAGACATGCATGCTGGGAGTGGAAGTGACTGAGGCATTGGTTGTGGTGTCATTACTGTTCTCGTGAGCCCACCGCCCTGGACAGAGACAAAAGCAGAGACAAAAAAAGCCTCTGTGCATCTACATACACACTAACTAACCCTTTGTCCATGAGGGCTCTTCTTGACAGGAAGAGAGGATTTATAGAGAATTCATCTCACTTTCACACAGACTGCCTTGGCTACCCCCCCCTCACACACACAGCTCGGTTGCCTCTCACTCTGCCTGGCTGTGCTGTATGAGCGTAGCAGAAGGCCATAAAGAGAAGGATCATTCCTCGCGTGACATCCTGGGATTTTCAGATTTGACACAGGGCCACACCTGTTCCTAAACCACACTACAGTACACGTCAACTAATGTAGTGCATGTGAACACACATACACACATACACACGCACGCACGCATACACACATACCAGGGCCACTAAGACAAGAACAAACTCTAACGTCTACAGTATTTGAACACATACAAAGCATACTGAATAATACGTACAATACAAATCTGTCATCTGATGTCTGTACCCTGAGGTTGTAACATATTTAATGCATGGGTATGGAACATTGAAAGTACCATGTCCCATAGAGAATAACTATWAAAAATTCTGCCACTCCTATCCAAACGAACAGTCTGTGTGGTGCTAATCTGGGTTGAGATGCTTGTTAACCTCTCATAAAGCGATCTGRAGTGATACACCAGCCAAGACTAATAACGTTATCAGGAGCCTGACCAGCGGCCTTTTTGGGGCAAAGATATCASATGGCCCCAAATGTAGCCTGTAACAGTGTAACCCAGGGCGATGTGTGTCCCCTGGGTAATGGGGGCTCATGGGGGCTTGTCTGGGATGGGGAAGGTGATTGGTGGGGGGTGGGAGACAACTGAGAGAGGGGAGGAGGGAGGAGGATTAGACTATTGGGCCAAGGATCCTGTGTGACCCGCTCCGCACAGCTGCCACTGACCATAGGGCCTCCTTTTTTTTCATTGTTAGAAAAAACTTTTTTCTACCCAGAGAAATGGGGTTGCATGTTCAAAACCCGCCATTAATATGTCAAGGGCTTTGACCTCGGGAACTTGGAACAATGTGGTGAGTTGGAGAGAATACTTGGAGAAGAGGAGAGGGGCCAGAGGAGMGAGGGAGGGAATTGTGGGGGATGGGCGATGAGAAACGGACTCCTTTTCCTGTTTTGTTTCAGTATTGTTTCCTTCAAACTTCAGACGGCGAGGATGAGTCAGCTCACGGTCTCGAGGTGAGCCGGAGAGCAAGGTGTTGTTAACTCCAATCAGGGTTCAATCCCATTTGAATTTAGCCAATTCAGGAGATCAACAGACACTCTGTTCCAGAATAGAAACTCTTAAGTGCCATTTGTTTAAAATTAGGATTTTTCCAATGCATGAATCAAAATTTGGTTCAGTTTCTGAATGGATGCATTGGTAACTGAACTGACCCCAACCCTAGTCATCACTACAATGAAGAGGTGGTGGTGGGGAGAGGGGCGAGGGGGAATGTCTCACCTTAATATTATCAGTAAATTCCAGTTATATTCAGCCAATTCAGGAGGTCAGTTGAGACCCAGTTAGAGAACAGAAAAGTTACATTTATTTCAATGATCTGACATGTCTCACCTTAATCTCCAGAATGCTCTTGTTGCCCTTTGATGTGACGGTGGGTCTCTGAAAGTCCTCGAAGCGAGGGTCCTCTACATAGAGCAGGTCAAACTGGGGCGTGGAGAAACCATCCAGGACGAARGCCACCTTGGTGACCACAGGAGTCTGCAGACCCAGGTTCTTCAGGGACGGGGTGGTACACAGGATGGCCAGCCTGTCCTCACCCTTGATGCAGTTCTGGAGGGAGAACACTCAACACAGCATAAGTAATATGCACTCGTACCACACACACACACACACACACACACACACACCACACACACACCACACACACACACCACACACACACAACACACACACACACACACACACACACCACACACACACACCACACACACACACACACACACACACACACACACACACACACACACACACACACAGAATACATAGTCCTTTACTGCATTAACGATGGCAGTTACAGCGTGCACACACATGTACACACACACACCACACACCACACACACACACCACACCACACACACACACACACACACACACACACACACACACACACACACACACACACACACACACACACACCACACACGCACACACGCACACACGCAACACATGTACACACCACACACATGTACACACACACACACACACACACACACAAACACACACACCACACACACCACAAGTTAAGAGAAACCTCTTTTTAAAAAAGCCTATAGCGTTTACCCTGCTGTCACATAACAAGTACACATACTAATCCTTCACATGGCAGATGCTTTCATCCCAGGGCATATTACACACTTTCTAGTTGTACAAACTATCCATTACAGCTCCATATCTACAGCTGCAGTGGGGTTTAAGTGCCTTGCTCCGGGGCACAACAGCAGTGTGTTTATACCACCCTGGATTAAAACAAAAAGCCTCCCATCACTAAGACCTATTACAGTTTTTTTACAATCCCTTTGGCACTAATTTCAGAACCTTGTGGTCATTTTTCAAAAACTCTAGACACAAAACTCAAAACGGTCATCACTTGTAACACAGGCTGTCCAATGTTCAACACATTGCATTGTGCATTCATATCTTTAAAGAAACCTTGCACTTGCAGAGTCATTGGTTCAAATCACTGATTTATCATTGAAATTACCATCGGAACATTAATTTAGATCACCCACACACAAGATACCGATAGTTTTTACTGTGTAATTGTTCATACAATCATTAAATATTCTAGTACAAAATATGTGATACATGTTTCATTATGGTACTACACGTAAATACATCACTGTAAAAGGACTAGTAGAGAGGAATACTACAGACACAGTGGAATCATTGGCAACAAAATCTGAAATTTATTGATGAAATCTAATAAAAATCACTCATAGGTTTCTTTGAATCAAAGCAAAAAAAAATAATACCTACAAAAAAAGAAAAAACTACAGTAAAACGTCAACTGCAGTGTTCCTCGCCTGGCTTACTGTTAAAAAGCAAAACAAGGGATTGATTACTGTACTTCTATATTTCCATAAACCCTGTCTTGTGGATTTGGCCACAGGTTCTCATCCACATCACAATGGATGTTTTCATTAGCCAAACTTTTGCGGAATAAATCTTAGGGCATGGCGAATTCAGGCCTGACACTGGTTTGCCGTGATGTCATTACATGCGTCATCCATGGCCTGGAGAAGGGTGGCTTGTTCGTGAGGGCGCCTATCATATACCTTCCCACCTCCATGTGGAGAAAAATTCCTCAATCGTGTTTTAAGAAAGGAGAGTATGGGGTAAGTACAGGGTGGTAAATTGAGCATGGTGAAACCTGACATTATCCCACACAATGACATAGGTCATGCCAATCTCGCTCTACAGACCTGATTTAGCCATCAAGGAAGGTTACATTCGAACAGCGAATCATGTGGCTGCCTGCAACTCAATATATAGGATATATAGAGTAGAGAGCTTTAGTGTTGTTCGACCTAACATTAGAACGGGCAAGATGAGTAATCTAAGCAACTTTGACCGTGGCTGATTGTTGATGCCACACATGGTGATTCCAGCATCTCAGAAACAGCTGCCATCCTGGGATTTTTATGCACTACAGTCTCTAGAGTTTACAGAGAATGGTGCGATAAACAGAACACATTCAGTGAGCGGCAGTTCTGTGGGCAAAAACACCTTGTTAATGAGAGAGGTCAGAGGAGAATGTCCAGACTCATTCACGCTGACAGAAAGGACACAAATGCTCAAATAACAGCTGTTTAAAACAGTGGTGTGCAGAAGGGCATCTCTTAACGTACAACACCATGAATAATTCAGGCTGTTGTGGAGGCAAAAGGGGGTCCTACCCAGTACTAGATAGGTGAACCTAATAAAGTGGCCGGTGAGTGTACAGTAATGTCAAATCTGAAAACATGGTCTGGAAAAGTGGTACATGGGACCATAGAAACAGTGTCTGATAAATAATGATGATGAAATATTACATCCATAGATAATGTTTTCCAATTGGTTCATGTTCCACGGTAATTGGTGTCAATGGATCTCGTTATTCTGAAACTTTCATGATCTTAACATGGAATATGTTTTGTCAGTTTCCATAAAACTATGCATTAAGAGTATAGTTATAACTGTTACTTATCATTTTGAGCAGTTGTATCAATTGATAGTTAGATCATTGTAATGAAATMAATAGGCAGTCATCTCAGATGTAATGTGTGAATTTCATTTTGAAATGGTAGTACTTTGATGTTAAGTTGTGTCATTTTGAACAGGTGATTTTAGTTCAATGAACAAATTATCTTAGCTTTATSTGTATTGTATCCAAGCAATTGGAAAAAGTGTTAGAGTTTTGAAAAATTAGCATTTTGATCATTGGTTGTGAGTTTTGTGTCTAGAGTTTTGAAAAATGACATCAAGGTTCCTGAAATTAGTGCCAAAGTGATTGTAAAAAACTGTAATCYCCCAACTGAGAGCCACATAAGAGAAAGAGTCTCTCTTCACCTTTTATTAAAAAMAAATGATATCCGCACCTGCTCAGAGACAATGGATGTGTGTATGGAATATTTTCTTATACATAAGAGAAAGCCACCTTATATTCCTCTACATAAAGGTTGTGATGGMGCACTATTCAAATGATTCCACCCTCTGGCCTCCGATTCTAAACAGACGCATTGACACCAAGTGTGTTTGAAAGTTGCTCTGTTTCTCTCTTTACACGGCTACAATCAATAAGGGGACGAGGATTTGTGAAGAGCGATGAAAGCTGTGTTGACATGTCATTCTGTCAGATAGTTGTTTCCATTTGAAATGCTCAAAGACCTTGAATCTGGTTCAGTTCCAATTTCTACACTCATGCTGCAGGTATGTTGTTCTGTTTCCACATCTCTACAATATCATTATTTATAAATATGGATAGTTCATCAGGCCATCTAAAAGCACAAGGTGGAACATTCCTTTCAATACTGCACATCAGAGTTCCAGGAGCTCATAATAAAGCACACAAGTTATSGCAGACAGTCAAACACTGTATATACAGTGCATTCAGAAAGTATTCAGACCCCTTGACTTTTTCCATATTTTGTTACGTTATAACCTTAATCTAAAATGGATTAAATTGTTTTRCCCCCCCTCATCAATCTTCACACAATACTCCATAATGGCAAAGCAAAAGCAAGTTTTTAGAATTTTTTGCAAATGTATTAAAAACAAAAAACGGAAATATCACATTTACATAAGTATTCAGACCCTTTACTCAGTACTTTGTTGAAGCACCTTTGGCAGCGATTACAGCTTCGAGTCTTCTTGGGTATGACGCTACAAGCTTGGCACACCTGTATTTGGGGAGTTTCTCCCATTCTTCTCTGCAGATTCTCTCAAGCTCTGTCAGGTTAAAAACATTTTTTAAGTCTCTCCAGAGAAGTCCTGAATCTGTCTGGGCCACTCAAGGACATTCAGAGACTCCTGAAGCCACTCTTGCATTTTCTTGGCTGTGTGCTTAGGGTCGTTGTCCTTCTGGCAMGCTCTCCCATCTCCACAGAGGAACTCTGGAGCTCTGTCAGAGTGAACATTGGGCTAGCTCTAGGAAGAGTCATGGTGGTTCCAAACTTCTTCCATTTAAGAATGATGGAGGCCACTGTGTTGTTGGGGCCATTTTTTGGTACCCTTCCCTAGATCTGTGCCTCAACACAATCCTGTCTCGGAGCTCTACGAAAAATTSCTTTGACCTCATGGCTTGGTTTTTGCTCTGACACGCACTGTCAACTGTGGGACCTTATATATACAGGTGTGTGCATTTCCAAATCATGTCCAATCAATTTAATTACCACAGGTGGACTCCAATCAAGTTGTAGAAACATCTCAAGGATGATCAATGGAAAAAGGAAGCACCTGAGCTCAATTTTGAGTCTCATAGCAAAGGGTCTGAATACTTATGTAAATAAGGTATTTCTGTTTTTATTTTTAATACATTTGCTACAATTTCAATAAATCTGTTTTTGCTTTGTCATTATGGGGTATTGTGTGTAGATTGATGAGGGAAAAAACAAATTGAATTGATTTTAGAATAAGGCTGTAACGTAACAAAATGTGGAAAAAGTCAAGGGGTCTGAATACTTTCCGAATGCACTGTAATTCAACCTAGCACATCCAACCCAGCTGTGAATACTCTGTGTAGTGTAGAGACATTTTCACTCCATTTCTAACTGTGAGGGTGAATCTTGGCCAGCCTACTCATGAGAGTTCAACCAGTGTGTGATTTTGAAAAGGCCGGATCAGGTCCAACATTCCTGTACCTTTCCCCCTGTAATTTCTCCATTTGTGTGTTAATTTTACTGCACTGGGATAAATCAGCATCACACAGAGTGTTTCTTGGTAGTCTTAAACAAYTCTACTTTGAAACAAAAGTATACACCTCACACACATGGTTATAGGCTTACAAAAAGAAGACATGTCAGATACAGAGTTGAAATGTATTCAATTTTGAGTTTGCATCTCAATATTAGACTTTATATACARCACAGAAGACTGAAGTGTAACAAGCCCATTTGACATAGAAACGACAGATTTTCTGTGTTTAAAAAAAGTTAATAATTCTGAAAAATTTATGAAAAATATGAAAAAGGGAAAGGAAAGAGGTACCTAGTCAGTTGTGTAGGGAAAGGGGTATACCTAGTCAGTTGTGTAGGGAAAGGAGATACCTAGTCAGTTGTATAGGGAAAGGGGGATACCTAGTCAGTTTGATAGGAAAGGATACCTAGTCAGTTGTGTAGGGTAGGGAAAGGGGACACCTAGTCAGTTGTATAGGGAAAGGGGATACCTAGTCAGTTGTTATAGGGAAAGGGGATACCTAGTCAGTTGTATAGGGAAAGGGGGTACCTAGTCAGTTCGTAGGGAAAGGGGGATACCTAGTCAGTTGTATAGGAAAGGGGATACCTAGTCAGTTGTCAGGGAAAGGGATACTAGTCAGTTGTATAGGGAAAGGGGGATACCTAGTCAGTGTGTAGGGAAAGGGGGACACCTAGTCAGTTGTATAGGGAAAGGGGGATACCTAGTCAGTTGTGTAGGGAAAGGTACCTAGTCAGTTGTATAGGGAAAGGGGTATACCTAGTCATGTTGTGTAGGGAAAGGGGATACCTAGTCAGTTATAGAAAGGGGATACCTAGTCAGTTGTGTAAGGGAAAGGGGGATACCTAGTCAGTTGTTAGGGAAAGGGATACCTAGTCAGTTGTGTAGGGAAAGGGAACAGTGAGAAAGGGAACCAGCAGTGTATAGGAAAGGGGATACTAGTCAGTTGTGCAGGAAAGGGGATACTAGTCAGTTGTATAGGGAAAGGGGATACCTAGTCCGTTGTATAGGGAAAAGGGGATACCTAGTCAGTTATAGGGAAAGGGGATACCTAGTCATTGTGTAGGGAAAGGGGGAACCTAGTCAGTTGTATAGGGAAAGGGGATACCTAGTCAATCAGTGTTAGGGAAAGGGATAACTAGTCAGTTGTATAGGGAAAGGGATACCTAGTCAGTTGTATAGGGAAAGGGGTACCTAGTCAGTTCTGTAGGAAAGGGGGATACCTAGTCAGTTGTATAGGGAAAGGGGGATACCTAGTCAGTTGTATAGGAAAGGGTACCTAGTCAGTTGTACAACTGAATGCATTCAACTGAAATGTGTCTTCTGCATTTAACCCAACCCCTCTGAATAATAACATTCCGCCCATAAGGCCACCAGGTCATTTGACTGCAGGAAAGGGCTTCCTATAATGGATGGCACAGCACACAAACACAGTGAATCACTTTCCCGGTCATGTAATCTCCCTCTTTTTTTCTAGTTTGACACGTTTCTCCTGRCTGTCACATGTGGCTGGCCATGGCTTTTCTTTCCTCTAACACAACTCGTGTGGAGAGTCACTGGCTCAGATTTCTGCTACGCTTGTCATTTCTGGCTGCTCGCGTCTAACTGGAGATAGAGGAAGTGGTGCTGAATGTGGTTAGTAGCCCGGAGGAGGTGAGGATGGGTACTAGATTCTGGAGTCGCGGGCCCCCATGCTTCCAATATACAGCAATCTGCCTATATACAGCAATCTGGTGTTCCTTGTAGAACTGTGTGTGTTTTAAAAAAGGACTCCTGAAAGTGCACCGGCAGCTGATTCACCGTAGCCTCCAGTCCACACAGCTGTGGGCTGGACAAAACCAGTTCAACTCTGCCCAGAGTAGACAGCCAAGTGTAAATGTTTGCAGTGTGGTTAGGGGCCATTGATATTGTATATTTACCTAGATGGCCCATTAAAGAAAACATGTCCTAGAATAATGGAATAAATCTTTACTATGGAAAGCTTGACATATGTCTTAATATTCCAAAAACCTGTATTCGAAAGTAACTGGGACGAATGGATATCATTCACAAACCAGGAAGACCTGATTAACTAATAATATCTTGTTAACAATACAATATGAAACAAAGATAAATTACGTATGATATTGCCAACTACTTTAATGATTTTTTCATTGGCAAMATTAGCAAATTTAGGCATGACATGCCAGCAACAAATACTGACACTACACATCCAAGTATATCTGACCAAATTATTGAAAGACYAGCATTGTKATTTTGAATTCTGTAAAGTGAGTGTGGAAGATGTGAATTTTTTGTTGTTGTTGTTGTCTATCAACAATGAGAAGCCACTGGGGTCTGACAACTTGGATGGAAAATTACTGAGGATAATAYATGACGATATTGCCACTCCTATTTGCCATATCTTCAATTTTAGCCTACTAGAAAGTGTGTGACCTCAGGCCTGAAGGGAAGCAAAAGTCCTTCCGCTACCTAATAGTAATAAATAGGAAAGTGGCTGTTTTATAAGCGTGCGCTTTTAGCAATAGGAGGGAGTGAGAAACTGTCTTTAGGCATGCACGTACCTATGAGCTTTGAAATGTAATTCAATTTTGAGTTTTTTGCATGTCAATATTGCACTCTTTTATTATAGACACAATCAAGCAAGAGCTTGAAGTGCTGTAAGACCTAATTGTCCATTTGAGGATTGAACGAGTTTCCAGAGGTTTTCTGTGTCCTTATTAGAAAAAGTTTAGTTAATTATGAAAATTATGAAATATGAATTTTGTATCGCGGAAAGGGAAACAGAGTTGGATACTAGTGCAGTTTGTGTAGGGAAAGGGTAATACCTAGTCAGTTGTGTAGGGAAAGGAGATACCTAGTCAGTTGTATAGGGAAAGGGGGATCCTAGTCACTAGTACTTGTAGTAGGGAAATGGGGATACTAGTCAGTTTGTAGCCGGTAGGGAAAGGGGGTTACGCACCCCTGATGTTGATAGGAGCCGTCGTGTTAGCGGAAGGATATTGTTAGAGGGAGACTTACCTAGTCAGGGTATGCATCGTACGGGCAGGGGAGCGAGAATTCGCTAGCGATAGTGTAGTACTAAATTAGTCCCCGGAAAGGGGTGGTATCGGTGAGTTAGTATTCTCGTAGGGAAACGGGGGATTAGTCGTATGCTAGCACGTTGTTGTTTTAGTATCAAGGGGTCGGTGGGACTGAGTCCCATGTGGTACAAGAGGTGTGCCAGGACGAGGCGAGTATTGAGGACGGGATATTTGTGATTACGGTAGAATCCCTCACCATATGTGTATACCAGCAGTTACCACAGGGAAAGGGTGTTCATAATTTAACAACTAGATTGCAGTGTTGGATTTGTGTCAGCTTTGATGTTGGAAGGGGGGCTTGGAAATTACACATATAGTCAGTTGTAAATATGGGAAAGGGGGAATACCTAGTAGTTGTGTACGGTCACAGGAGGGGTGTGTGTACTTTATTGTGTTCATGTCTCGTTATTATATAGGCGGAAAATTGTGCGGATGACTCATGTAGTTGGTGTGAGGAGAAGGATGCATGGGTGATACATTAAGTTCAGTTGTTTATAGGCACTATCGGTGGATACTAGCTCAAGGCGTTGTGTTGCTTAGGGAAATTGGGGGATACATAGTCGCGGAGTTGTATATTTGGGAAATTGGATACCTTAGTCAGCTTGTGTGAGACTGCCGTGAAGTTGGGATTTTATTTACCTGTAGTCAGAATTCTAAGGTTGATGATAAAGATTCACAGGTGAAAGGGGGACACTAGTCAGTTGTATAGGGAAAGGGGATACCTAGTCAGTTGTGAGGGAAGGAGGGGGATACCTAGTCAGTTGTATAGGGAAAGGGATACCTAGTCAGTTGTATAGGGAAAGGGGGATACTAGTCAGTTGTATAGGGAAAGGGGGATACCTAGTCAGTTGTGTAGGGAAAGGGGATACCTGTCAGTTGTATAGGGAAAGGGGGATACCTAGTCAATCAGTGTAGGGAAAGGGGGATACCTAGTCAGTTGTATAGGGAAAGGGGATACCTAGTCAGTTGTATAGGGAAAGGGGGGTACCTAGTCAGTTCTGTAGGGAAAGGGGGATACTAGTCAGTTGTATAGGGAAAGGGGGATACCTAGTCAGTTGTATAGGGAAAGGGGGGGTACCTAGTCAGTTGTACACTGAATGCATTCAACTGAAATGTGTCTTCTGCATTTAACCCAACCCCTCTGAATAATAACATTCCGCCATAAGCCACCAGGTCATTGACTGCAGGAAAGGGCTTCCTATAATGGATGGCACAGCACACAAACACAGTGAATCACTTTCCCGGGTCATGTAATCTCCTCTTTTTTTCTAGTTGAACACGTTTCTCCTGCCTGTCACATGTGGCTGGCCATGGCTTTTCTTTCCTCTACAACAACTCGTGTGGAGGGTCACTGTCGTGTGTATTTGCTACGCTAGTCTTAGCTGCTCGTCGTCTAATCTGGTAGAGAAGTCTGGTGCTTCTTGAAGCCTCCACTTAATTGTTGATAGTATCGCGTGAAGTGGTGTTCATTTGATGTGCGCTTAGTGCTTTCATGCCAAGGTCGAGTGAGAGTGAGGATTCTTATTCTTGTTAGGCGGTTTTAGCACTTTAATTTTCTAGGAGGTCGCCGGGCGCTCGTTCTTTGGTAATATGGCTCTGTCAATTTATTAACTATTAGTCTGTTAATTTTACGAGCTATGTTTCTGCTATATGATAGTTCGTCAACTATATCTGGTGTATCCTTTGCCTACAGATGATTGTATGTTGCTCGCATTTTTTATGACAAAGAAGGAGATGCGTGTACTCGAGATTAGTGTCTGTTAGGTCTTGGCTGCTATGATTCTCACTGGTTTACGCCCATTCCAGTCTTGAAGCACAGATTCTTGGTGCGTGCTTGGACAAAGATATCTCAAGTTCTACTTGCTTGCTGTCGTTCTGGATTAGTAGGATACGTCCATGTGATTAAAATTGTTTGCATGTTTTGTGGGTCTTTCACGTCATGGGCCATATGATATTCTTGTGTTATTTATTGTTGCGCATGAGGACTGGCTCCACTCTAATTTACCTGAGGACCGCAAACGTGTCTAGAACCTATCGCGATACATGATCTTAATCTTTACTCATGGAAGACTTGCATATGTCTTAATATTCCAAAACCTGTATTCGAGAGTACTGGGAGCGAATGGATATCATTCACAAACCAGCGAAGACTGATTAATGCTTTAAAGTTGTGAATTTGCGTTGTTTACACTAGTGTCACAATTATGAATCAATAGTATATAAACCCTTTAACGTATTGCATATTTCTGCAATTATTCACTTGATTTGATTTTATCAAGATCTGGCAGAGTTAGTCTCTACATTATTTGGCACTGATATCATGCCGCAGGACATTCAATTGACACTCTACGTCTTAGTATATTTTTGTTATTGTATAGAACGAGAGCATTGTTGTTTGTTCTGTCAAGTGACGTGTGGAGATTAGTTATGTGATTCGCTTTCTTGTTGTTGTTGTTGTCTTATCAACATGAGAAGCCTGGGTCTGACAACTGTGGATGCGTAAAATTACGTTCTGGATGTTAAGTTATTGATGTGTGTACTATTGTGCTCCACGCTTCTACTGTTTGTCATCTGTCTAATCTGTTTAGCGATTACTTATGGACAGCCTGTGTGTCGACTCAGGCTGGACAGGTGTGTAAGCATTCTTACGCTGGCCTGCACGGTATCCCTTATATAGTATATCATTGACTGCGGTGAAATGGTCTTGTTATTACTGTGATGGTCTCAATAGCAGGTTGTACCATTAACTGTCGTCTGTTGAATTCTTCCGATGAACCGGTTTGTAGTAAAATTATTAAGAATGAGTGTTTGTGACCATAGGATATCCATATTGTCTATTCAGTTACGTATAAGCTCAATTTAATTAAGACTTGCGACACGCTTATAGGGAAGGTACCATCAGTACAAGCACAAGCACTTACTTACACATGACTCGGATGGTTCTTTGGCTGTAAGTTACGAGATTGAATGATATAAATAAGTTAATTGGGGGTGGGCATCTGTTTTTGATGTTAGACTTCTTACAAGTGCGGTTTATTAGACATTATCGATCACTAAGTTCCGCTGCTAGTGTGAAATGAAAATGTATGTGCTTGATGGCTTTCACATACGTTGCTATGACCTTTCTGAATAAGAGAGTATATCTATTGTTACAGAAAATAGAAGGTGTCTTCAATAGGCAATATTGCTTAAACCTGTCACATAATCCAGGTAGATTCATCAGGAACTTCCCAGGGCGCTGTTCTAGGCCCTTAGTCTTTTTGCCATACAATCTTTACTAACAGACATAAGTAAAGCCAGTGTTGTCTATGTAAGATTCAGGTACATAAGAGTCTCTTCATTAATTGTGTTATCTTGACCATTTCACGTATTCCGTTAAGCAGACGCCTATTAATCAGTGTAGTGTAACTTAACACAATTGGTGCAATTTTCCACGCTTTATGATATCCAAGGCTCATATTGTAACACGTTGTCAGTCTATTTACATTGTTGAATTTGAAATCACTGCAACTTAACAAGAGCTTGCAGTTAGTTTTGTCATGATATGGCGTCGCGATAATGAATTATTAGTGTTTGGGTCTATTACAGTTCATTTATAAACAATAAGGCATCTGTGATTGGGAGACCAAATGTGTTCTTCTACTAACTCCTTCTCTTATTAAATAACTCAATTAAATGCTTGTAATTAATAATGTGGAAATTGAGCAAGTAGAGTTGA
>NC_036842.1:86623709-86625029 GCF_002910315.2 Salvelinus sp. IW2-2015
GCCCCTTTACTGGCTCAAATAGCCAACCAACCAGCCTGTTACCAACCCTTAGTAAACTTTTTGAAAAAATGGTGTTTGACCAGATACAATGCTATTTTACAGTAAACAAATTGACAACAGACTTTCAGCACGCTTATAGGGAAGGACAATCAACAAGCACAGCACTTACACAAATGACTGATGATTGGCTGAGAGAAATTGATGATTAAAAAGATTGGGGGGGCTGTTTTGTTAGACTTCAGTGCGGCTTTTGACATTATCGATCATAGTCCGCTGCTGGAAAAATGTATGTGTTATGGCTTTACACCCCCTGCCATATTGTGAATAAAGAGTTACATGTCTAACAGAAAATAGAGGGTGTTCTTCAATGGAAGCCTCTACAACATAATCCAGGTAGAATCAGGAATTCCCCCTTGGAGTAACCCTGGATTGTAAACTATCATGGTCAAAACATATTGATACAATATTAGCTAAGATGGGGAGAAGTCTGTCCATAATAAAGCGCTGCTCTGCCTCCTAAACAGCACTATCAATAAGATTGGTCCTACAGGCCTTAGTTTTGTTGCACCTTGACTACTGTTCAGTTGTGTTGTCAGGTGCCATAAAGAGGGACTTAGAAAAATTGCAATTGTCTCAGAGCAGGGCAACACGGCTGGCRCTTGGGTGTACACAGAAAACTAACACTAATAGTATGCATGTCAATTTAGCCTGGCTCAAAGTGGAGGAGAGATTGACTTCGTCACTACTTATATTTGTGAGAGGTARTGACATGTTGAATGCACCGAGCTGTCTGTTTGAACTACTGGCACACAGCTCGGACACCCATGCATACCCTCACAAGACATGCCACCAGAGGTCTCTTCACAGTCCCCAAGTCCAGAACAGACTATGGGATGRGGACGGTACCACATAGAGCCATGACRACYTGGAACTCTATTCCACATCAAGTAACTGATGCAAGCAGTAAAATTTTATAAAAAAAACAGATACAAATACACCTTATGGAACAGCAGGGACTGTGAAGCAAAAATTGGCACAGACACATGCATACACATGGATTCTGTGTTGTATATACAGTTGAAGTCGGAGGTTTACATACACTTATGTTGGAGTCATTAAAACTTGTTTTTCAACCACTCCACAAATTTCTTGTAAACAAACTATAGTTTTGGCAAGTCGGTTAGGACATCTACTTTGTGCATGACACAAGTCATTTTCCCAACAATTGTTTACAGACAGATTATTTCACTTATAATTCACTGTATCACGATTCCAGTGGGTCAGAAGTTTACATACACTAAGTTGACTGTGCCTTTAAAC
>NC_036842.1:86625580-86634651 GCF_002910315.2 Salvelinus sp. IW2-2015
GGGATTGATAAAACTTATCATTGGTTCAAAAAATTTACATTGGTTACATAGTTAAGCTAAAGATTGGGGAGGGAAGGTCTGGTTCGCATAAATTAAAACGCTGCTCTTGGGCTTTTCCTAAAAAACAAGCCGAACTTTTCAATTGTAAAGAATTTGGGTCTTTAACAGGGCCTTTTTAGGTCTTTCGTTTTGCACCATTTGGGGGGGGGGACTAACTTTTGTTCAGTTGTTGGCTTGGGGGGTCACGGTTGCCATAACAAGAGGGGAACTTTTAGAAAAATTGCAATTCTGGGTTCTCAGGAGGCAGTGGGCATAACACGGCTTGGCCATCTTGGGTGGTACACAGAAAACCTAAACACAACTAATAGTTATGCATTGTTCAATTTATGCCTGGGCTCAAAAGTGAGGAGGATTGACTTCGTCAACTTACTATTATTTTGTGAGAGAGTATTGACATGGTTCGGAATTGCACCGAAGGCTGTCCTTGTTTGAAATAACTGGCACACAGGCTCGGGACACCCCATGCATTTGTACCCTCACAAAGACATGCCAGCCAGAGGGTCTCTTCACAGTCCAAGTCCAGAACAGGACTATGGGGATGTGGACGGTTTACAACATAGAGCCCATGACTACCATGGAACTCTATTCCCACATCAAGTAACTGATGCAAGCAGTAAAAATTTTTAATTAAAAAAAACAGATTACAAATAACCTTATGGAACCAGGGGACTGGGAAGCAAAATTGGCAGCAGAACACCAATGCATACACATGGATTTCTGTGTTGTATATCAGTTGAAGTCGGAGTGTACATACACTTATGTTGGAGTCATTAAAACTTGTTTTTTCAAAACCACTCCACAAATGTTTCTTTGGCGTTAAAGAAACTTACATTAGGCTGTTTGGGGAAAGTCGGCTTTGGGGTGACATTACTTTTTTTGTTTGATGGGGGACACAACAGTGCAAATTTTTTTCTCCAAAAAATTAGTTTAGTAGGGGGGACCAAAGTTATTTCCACTTATTTAATTTCGCACCTCGTGTTCGCACAATTTCCAGGTGGGGTTTTTCAGGGGCAAGTAAGTCTTTTAACTTTAACACCAGTACAGGTTGGACTGTTTTTGAGCCCTTTTTTTAAACAACAGCTGGGGAAAAATTTTTTACAGGGAAAACAATGTGATATTTGCATGGCTTTCTTAGGGGAAGCTTCTTGGATAGGGTAGATTGGACATTATTTGGATTGTTCATTGGGGTTTTGTCCTTGGTGGGGAATTGTTGGGTTTTCAAGGGGGAAACTTTACCTTTCAAACCTGCTCAAGTGGACCTTCCTTCTTTTGCTTTGAACATCCATGGGGGATAATCAAAATTTAACAAAATGAGGCCAAAAGGGGGACCTAAGAAAAAAAAAAAAATTGATAAGGAACCTTCCCGACAAGGTTGGTTTCATTCCTTTTTGGGGAGGCAATTTTCCAATATGCGCTGGAAAAGGTTTCCCCACTGTTCATTTCTGTTAACAAACAATTAGTGTACCTAAAGGTATACAAAGTACACACCTAAGAGAATGAACGTTTGCTTTTGGTTGGACGGAAAAAAGTTGAAGCAAAAATCAATCCAATTGCCGGGAAAAACAAACAGGGGGACAGAAGACCCTTTTGTGGGGAGATTGCTGGAAGAAAAACAGGTTTAACAAAATATGTTCTAAATATTTCCACCAAGTTAATAAAAGAAAGGTTTCCGAACTTTAATTCGGGGAAAGAATCTAAAATAACCTGTTGGAAAGGGGCCGCTCAGAGGGGCAAGGAAGAAAAAGCCACTGCGCTCCCAAAACCGCCAATTAAAAAAAAAGCCAAAAACTCAAGGTTTGCAACTTTTTGCAAAACATTGAGTGAGGATCAAAAATGTTTACTTTTTTCTGGAGAATGTTCTCTCTGGGTGGTTCTGATGAAAACACCAAAAAACAGATAAACTGGTTTTGGCCAGCATAACTGGGAGGGACGCATTGATCTATCTGTTTTTGGGAGAAAAAAAACAGGGGGAGGTTACCAAAGCACTTGACAGAGGAAAAACACCATTTTTTCCAAAAACTGTGGAAGGCACGCGGGGTTGGGGGTCCGACGGTTATGGTAGGCATTTCATTGGTTGGTCAGGGGGGGGTTGCTTTATTTTCTGCAGGGAGGACCTGGCTTTTCTTTTTGGCATTAAACAAAGAAATGATTGCCAATTGCCCACGAGGAAGGTTTTAAATTCTTTGTGGATCTATTGAAGCAAATCTCCAAGGACCTCAGTTCAGGAAAGGTTAAAGAGCTATTTGCGGTCGGCAAAATGCGTGTCTTCCCAAATGGGGGGAAAGCAATGGGACCCAGCTATTGTAACTTCCAAAGTTGTTTTGCCCAAAATGGTTTAAGGGTAACAACAAAGGTTCCCAGGCGCTCTTATTTGGTTCCCCCACAGTGGCCAATCACAAAGCCCTGCTGCGAATCCTGTAGGGAAAGAATGGCTGTGGGGGAGAGTATACTGGGGAAAGTAAAAGGGCTTGGGTTGTGGAGTCACGAAAGGGCAGCCTAATTCTAAACGAACCCTGTTGGGCGCTACTTTTCAGCTTAGCAACCAAAAGCTTGTCACGGAGTGAAGGAATGCGCAACATTGTCACCCGCAAAAACCGATAGCGCCTTTGTGTTGGGGAAGCTTTTGATCGGCGTTGGACACCGGCCGGGTACTCTTGGTGTAAGGGAGAAAGGTTGGCCGGGAGGAGTTAAAACACCACAATTGTCGAAAAGGGCATTGTTTTTTGAGAAATTGTTGTACTGTAGATGATTGGGTCGGAGGGTCTGGGCAGTGTATTATAGAAATCTTCCTGTGGAACCCTCAACTGGGGTAGTTGGTTTTTTGATGAAAGATAATAAACAGAAGCTTGAAATTAACATCTTTCTTCTTCCTTAAACTTCATTTGCAACATTTTTCATCTTATCTTACAATTTAACGGAGTGGTTGATGCCCTTAAACTCATATGCTTTAAGTGCAGGGGGAATTCCTTTTCTAAACATTAGGATCTCGAAGAAGTGCTCGCGGATTTGGTGAAAACAAGACTGGAGTTCTTAAAATACTAACTTTGGTGCTGACAAGTGGCTCATTGTAATAACCTGTGGGTCTGACGATTAGCGACTTCAACTGCGGGTAATGGCTATTGTAGTCGCGAAGTGGGGGGCGCACGCGCGCCAAGTGACCTTGGGGCACCACACTTTTAAGTGCTGTGGGTGAATCCGTTGTATTCGTTAATGGTGATTTTTTAATAATATTATATACTGCTCTTTAATTGTTTGGCTGGACCCGCAGAAAGAGTAGCTCGCTAGCCTACCTGGTATGGCATCTTACCTTTTGCTTTTATTTAATTGTTTCTGTTGTTAATCTTTATTGTTTTTGCTGTATTGTTTTGAAAAAGACTAACAAAATCTAAATATATTAAAAAGAAAGCCAACATGTCCTTGAGTAGAGATWTCCTYCAGACAGACATCAAGCCCAAAGTACCACATGGCCCCAGAAATGACTCCAAATACATGTTTCTATTAGTCGTTCTGCACCACAGTACCTATTTTATTAGGTGTGAGGTTTTTACATTTCACTGCAGGAGTGGAATATCTATCACTCAATCAATCAATCAATCAATCAATCAATCAATCAATCAATCAATCAATCAATCAATCAATCAATCAATCAAATGTATTCATAAAGCCTATTTTACATCAGCAGTTGTCACAATGTGCATTTACAGTAACCCAGCCTGTCTTTGGCTGTACTCCCCACTAGAGGCCAATGTTTCCGGAACCTGGAAGTGTTTTAATAAACCTCTCGCTGACTCGTCAATACGTTGGCTCTAACAAAATGATTGAACTTAAATTGAGCATTGTTTCCTCTAACCACAGTTGCCACGGATGGAGAAGCAGGGCTGGTTTTAAGTGTTGCAGAACCTTCCTGTTAGCAGTTCAGCTCCCCTGGACGGATTTCCAAACCCGGGTCGCTATTGAGCAATATCCCAGATGGAGTGTAAAAACAAACACACACACATCACACACTGGCCCTGCAGGCCTCGTTTACTCACATGTACATACACACACAGACGCACAGACACACACAAGCCTCGCAGGCCCCATTCACTCACACATAGCCTGCACTAGAGGATTGAACGAAAGCAAGCAATCACATGAGTCTGGTGAGTGTGTGTGCTTTTCGACAGGAAGCAACTAAACAGTCCTACAGGGAGCAACTAAACAGTCCTACAGGGAGCAACTAAACAGGTCTGCTAGAGGGAGCAACTAAACAGGACTACAGGGAGCAACTAAACAGGCTACTAGAGGGAGCAACTAAATAGCCTAGAGAGGAGCACTAAAACAGTCCTAGAGGGGATAGCAAATAACAGTCCTAGAGGGGGAGCAACTATAAATCGGGCTACTAGAGGGAGCAACTCCAACTTAGGCTAGAGGGCAACTAACAGTCCTAGAGGGAGGCGAATCTAAACAGTCTACTAGAGGGAGTAACCTGAAAGCTCAAGAGGTAGCAACTAAACAGGTCTAACTAGATGGGACAACTTACAAAAGCTACAAAGAGGGCTCACAGGCTTAGGGAGCAAACTAACAGCGCTACTCAGAGGAACAAACGTGTTACTACGGGAACAACTAAACAGTCTAAGCAAGAGGGAGCAACTAAACAGGCTACTAGATGGGAGCAACTAAACAGGCTACTAGAGAGAGGGCAGCTAAACAGTGCTACTAGAGGGAGCAACTTAAACAGGCTTACTAGAGGGAGTAACTAAACAGGCTACTAGAGGGAGCAAACTAAACAGGTCTACTAGAGGGAGCAACTAAACAGGTCTACGTAGAGGGAGCAAATAAACAAGGTCTCTAGAGGGACAACTAAACAGGCCTACTAGGGGAGTAACGTGAACCAGGCTACTGAGGGACCAACTACAAAGGCTACTAGAAGGGAGCAACTAAACGGTCTGACTAGAGGCGAGCACTAAACAAGGCTCTAGAGGGATGCCAACTAAACAGGCTACTAGAGGGAGCAACTAAAGGCACTAAGGGTCTGAACAGTAAGAAGGGAGCAACTAAAACAGGCCTACTAGCAGGGTGGAGCAACAACAGGTCTCAGCTAGAGGGAGCCACTAAATCAGTATAGAGGAGCAACTAAACAGGCTAGCTAGAGGGAATACAGGTCTAGACAGGACAATAAAGGCTATAGGAGGGAGTAATAGAACAGGTCTACTAAAGGGATGCACTAAAACAGGTCTACTAGAGGGAGCAAACTAAACGGCTCCTGTAGGGAGCAACTAAACAGGCCTGCTAGAGAGGAGAACTAAACAGGCTACTAGAGGGAGCCAACTAGGTACTAACAGGTACAACAGGCCTGCTAGAGGGAGCAACTAAAACAAGGCTACCAAGAGGGAGCAACTAAACAGGTCTACTAGAGGGGAGCAACTAAAGTCATGGGGGCCATACGCACTGGGGAGCCAACTAAAACAGGCTACTACATAGAACCAGGCTGTAGGCAACTAAAGCATGAGCAATAACAGTTGCTAAGAGGGAGAACTAAACAGCCTAAAGGAATAAACAGGGTGGCCAATAACCTGCTACGAGGGAGCAACTAAAAGGCTACTAGAGGGAGCAAACTAAAGGAGGTTACTAAGGGAACAACTAAAGCAGGCTACTAGAGGGAGCACTAAACAGGTCTAAACAGAGGGAGCAACTAAACAGGCTACTAGAGGGAGCTAACTAAACACAGAGGAGTACTACAGCGCAGAGGGAACAAAGGCTAAAGGATCCTAACAGGCTACTAAGGACGAACGAGGGAGCACTAAACGTACTAAAGACAATAACAGGTCTACTAAGAGGAGCAACTAAACAGGCCGCTTGAACATAAACGGACGAGGAGCAACTAACACAAGGAGTAATACTGCAGGAGCCACAGGTACTACGGAGTAACTAACAGGTCCTAGCTAGAGGGAGCAACAGTCTACAGAGGGCCATAAACAGGTCCTGTAGAGGAGCAACTAAAGGCTACTTAGAGGGAGCAACTAAACAGGTCTAGCTAGAGGGCAGCAGAGGAGCACTAAACAGGCTACTAGAGGAGAACTAACAGGCTACTAGAGGGAGTAACTGAACAGGCTTACTAGAGGGAGTAACTAACATCGGCGCTGCTAGAGGGAGCAACTAACAGGCTACTAGAGGGAGCAACTAAACAGGCTACTAGAGGGAGCAACTAAACAGGTTACTAGAGGAGTAACTAAACAGGCCTACTAGAGGGAGCAACTAACGCAGGCTACTAGAGGGATCAACTAAACAGGCTACTAGAGGGGAGCAACTAACGCCTAGAGGCCAACTAGACAGGCTACAGAGGAGCAACTAAAACAGGCTACTAGGGATCAAACTAAACAGATCTACTAGAGGGAGTAACTGAACCAGGCCTACTAGAGGGCGCTAAGCCTAAAAGGCTACTAGAGGGAGCAACTAAACAGGTTACTAGAGGGGCAACTAAACAGGCTTACTAGAGGGAGCCAAACTAAACAGGCTACTAGAGGGAGCAACTACAGGCTACTAGAGGGAGCAACTAAACAGGTCTACTAGAAGGGAGAACTGAACAGGCTACTAGAGGGAGCAACTAAACAGGCTACTAGGGGAAACTAAACAGGTCTACTAGAGGAGCAACTAAACGGTCTACTAGAGGAGCAACTAAACAGGCTACTAGAGGGAGCAACTAAACGGCTACTAAGAGGGAGTACTAACAGGCTACTAGAGGAGCAACTAAACAGGCTACTCAGAGGGAGCAACTAAACAGGTCTACTAGAGGGAGCAACTAACAGGTCTAGAGGGAGCACTAAACAGGTCTACGGGAGCACTAAACAGGCTACTAGAGGGAGCAACTAAACAGGCTACTAGAGGGAGCAACTAAACAGGCTACTAGAGGAAACTAACAGGCTACAGAGGGAGTAACTAACAGTCTACTGAGGGAGCAACTAAACAGGTCTACTAGAGGGAGCAACTAACAGGCCTGCTAGAGGGAGCAACTAAACAGGCCTGCTAGAGAGGAGCACTAAACGCTACTAGAGGGAGTAACTGAACAGTTACTAGAGGAACATAAACAGGTCTACTAGAGGGAGCAACTAAACAGCCTGCTAGAGGAGCAACTAAACAGGCCTGCTAGAAGGACAACTAAACAGGCTACTAGAGGGAGCAACTAAACAGGCTACTAAGTGGAGTAACTTAAACAGGCCTCTAGAGGAGCAACTAAACAGGTCTAACAGAGGGAGCAACTAAACAGGTCTACTAAGGGAGCAACTAAACAGGCTACTAGAGGGAGCAACTAAACAGGCTACTAAGAGGGAGGCAACTAAAACAGGCTACTAGGGAGTAACTAAACAGGCTGCTAGAGGGAGCAACTAAACAGGTACTAGAGGGAGCAACTAAAACAGGTCTGGCTAGAGGGAAGCAACTAAACAGGCTTACTAGAGGGAGCAACTAAACAGCCTCTAGAGGGAGCAACTAAACAGGCTTACTAGAGGGAGCAACTAAACAGGCTACTAGAGGGAGCAACTAAAGGATTAGAGGGATACTAAACAGGCTACTAGAGGGAGCAACTAAACAGGTCTCCTAAGACGGGAGCAACTAAACAGGCTACTGAGGAGCAAACTAACAGGCTACTAGAGGGAGTAACTAAAAGGCCTGCTGAGGGAGCAACTAAACAGGCTACTAGAGGGAGTAACTGACAAGCTACATAGGGAGAACTAAACAGGCTACTAGAGGAGCAACTAAACAGGTCTACTAGAGGAGCAACTAAACAGGCTACTAGAGGGAGCAACTAAACCAGTGCTACTAAGGGACAACTAAACAGGCCTATAGGAAAGGAGTAACTAACAGGCTACTAGAGGGAGCAACTAAAACAGGGCTACTAGAGGGAGCAACTAAACAGGTCTACTAGAGGAGCAACTAACAGGCTGCTAGAGGAGCAACTAAACAGGCTTACTAGAGGGAGCAACTAAAACAGGTCTACTAGAGGGAGCAACTAAACAGTGCTACTAGAGGGAGCACTAAAAGGCTACAAGCGGAGAACTAAACAGGCTACTAGAGGGAGTAACTGAACAGGCCTGAGGAGCACTAAACAGGCTTAACTAGAGTGGAGTAACTAACCAGGTCTACTAGAGGGAGCAACTAACACGGTCTACTAGAGGAGCAACTAAACAGGTCTACTAGAGGGTAACTAAACGGCTACGTAGGGAGCAGACTAAACAGGCTATAGAGGGAGTAACTAACAGGCTACTAGAGGAAGCAACTAAACAGGCTCTAGAGGGAGACTAAACAGGCTACTAGAGGGAGCACTAAACAGGCTAGCTAGAGGGAGAACTAAACAGGCTACTAGAGGGAGCAACTAACAGGCCTACAATGGAGTAACTAAACAGGCACTAGCAGGGAGCAACTAAACAGGTCTACTAGAGGGAGCAACTAAACAGGCTGTACTGAGGGAGCAACTAAACAGGCTCTAGAGGAGTAACTAAACAGGCTACTAGAGGGAGCAACCTAAACACAGGCTACTAGAGGGAGTAACTAAACAGGTCTAGCTAGAGGGGCACTAAACAGGCTACTAGAGGAGTAACTAAACAGGCCTGCTAGAGGAGCAACTAAACAGGTCTACTAGAGGGAGCAAACTAAACAGGCTACGTAGAGGGAGAACTAAACAGGCTCTACTAGAGGAGCAACTAAACAGTCTAACTAGAGGGAGCAACTAAACAGGCCTAGCTAGAGGGGCCAAACTAAACAGCCTGCACTAGAGGAGCAACTAAACAGGTCCTACTACATGGAGCAACTAAACAGGCTACTAGAGGGATGAACTTAAAGCAGGCCATGAATGCTAACAGTCTAGGGAGCAACTAAACAGGCCTGCTAGAGGGCGCCACTCTTCTAAATCTCGAGTGCGGTTCCTTTGCTTGAGGGAGCAACTTACAACCACGGCTTCTAGAGGGAGCAATTCTAAATCAAGGGTGCCTACCTACAAGATGTAACTAAACAGAGGCCCTGCTAGATGGGAGCAA
>NC_036842.1:86634676-86670809 GCF_002910315.2 Salvelinus sp. IW2-2015
CTAGAGGGAGCAACTAAACAGGTCTGCTAGAGGGAGCAACTAAACAGGCTACTAGAGGGAGTAACTAAACAGGCCTACAGTGAGCAACTAAACAGTCCTACAGGGAGCAACTAAACAGGCCTGCTAGAGGTAGCAACTAAACAGGCTACTAGAGGGAGCAACTAAACAGGCCTACTACATGTAGCAACTAAACAGGCTACTAGAGGTTAAAATGGTACCCTGGACCTGGAGAGGTTAGACACATATCCTGTGAATTGTGGGAAACCTCAGTCAGTCACAACTCACTATATGGCAAAGATTCATTGTTTCATWAATGTCTCTTCTCGTTTGAGCAGTGTGGGTAGACTGTCTGAATGACCGTGGGTTGGGAGCAGAGCGGCTGTGAATAATAGGGCGTAGATATTGTAGCGAAAGAGTCGGGGTGAGTAGTTGGCTGTGATTATGTGTGAACCGGCAACCCAGTACTCTCAAGATGGAGACCATAGAGATGGTGGAGCCTCTATCCACAGTCCCAGAGAGAGTCAAACAAAGCTGCCTTCTAAGATACCAACTGTACAGGCTAAGGACTGGTACTAAGAAGGAAAGTGTATGCTATGCTAATGTATGGTGACAGTTGGTGACCCCCATAGCAACCTGGCTTAGACAGTCAGATAGCTAACACAGATGACTGTAGCCATGGGGCCAGGAAGGGGAAGGGAAAGAGGCCTCGCACTTGACCCCTCAGGCCTTCCCTCAGGCTGGGCATTGGACATGCTGCTGAGAGGGTAAGAGATGGGAAAGGCAGACCAGACCAGACCAGATCAGATCAGACCAGACCAGATCAAACCAGACCAGACCTAGGTCTCGGATGTCTTGACATGGACCAACTTCATCTATGAATCCTTACAACAGGTGTTTGGCTAGTCTAGTGAATCCTCTAGTAAAACAAAATCTCTGACAGACCGAAACCTCCACTGCCCTATCAACAACTCCACACACAACCCCCTGGCATCTCACTTGGCTCCCTGGCCCCCCTGTACTGCGTGTGGTTGGCCCCCGGTTGTACTAATGTGAAAATTCACACTAACTCTGATCTATGGCTCTATCCCTCTTTTTTCCTGGTCCCCTTTGGCTTTTGACCATGCCAGCTTTTCCCTGCGGATCATAAAATTAAATAAAACCTTCCTTTCATGTTTGTGTGAAAGCTGAGATTGCTTGAGCCTCGGCTTTACTTCAGATCTGAGAATCACATATCAAGTCAATGCTGGAAGTTTTTTTTATTCTGCTCTGACCTCTTTCCCTCAAGTCTCACTGTGGTTCTATGGAAGGGTTGTGTTTCTTCTCTTCTAGACCTGGTTGGTATGAAGGCAATGGGAAGAGGCTCAAGAAAAAGAGAGTGTGTGTGTGTGTGTGTGTATGCATGTGAGTGTGTGTGCATCCGTGCAAGCTACTGTGTGCATATGTGTGTGTGCTTGACATGCTCCATGCATACAGTGAGTTAGCAAAACATTAAGAACAACTGCTTTCCATGACCTAGACTGACCAGGTAAATCCAGGTGAAAGCTATGATCCCTTATTGATGTCACCTGTTTAATCCACTTCAATTGGTTTAGATGAAGGGGAAGAGACAGGTTAAAGAAGGATTTTTAAGCCTTGAGACAATTGAGACATGGATTGTGTATGTGTGCCATTCACAGCGTAAATGGGCAAGACAAAGGATTGAAGTGCCTTGGAACTGCAACGCTGCTGGGTTTTTCACACTTAACAGTTTCCCGTGTGTATCAAGAATGGTCCACCACTCAAAGGACATCCAGCCAACTTGAAACAACTGTAGGAAGCATAGGAGTCAACATGGGCCAGCATCCCTGTGGAACACTTTAGACACCATGTAGAATCCAAGCCCCCGACAAATGATATTAGGAAGGTGTTCTTAATGTTTTGTACACTCAGTGTACGGTATGTTTATACTGTATATGCGGATTGATTCCTATTCCAACCACATGACTTTACTGATGTTAAACATCAGCCAGTGGTCTGTGCAGTCAGTCAGGCTTCCCACCATCAGGAGATGAACCTGAACACAGACCACTTTTCTTTCCCTTTCTTTACTACTGAACAAACACAGAGCTGATGTGGTGGAGGATGATGACAGACTCTGCTCAGATTACTGCTCTGCCATTCATATATCTCTCTTTCTCTCCCTCTCTTTCTCTCCCTCTCTCTCTCTCCCTCTCTCTTTCTCTCTCTCTCCCTCTCTCTTTCTCGCCCTCTCTCTTTCTCGCCCTCTCTCTTTCTCTCCCTCTCTCTTTCTCTCCCTCTCTCTTTCTCTCCATCTCTCTTTCTCTCCCTCTCTATTTCTCTCCCTCTCTCATTCTCTCCCTCTCTCTTTCTCTCACTCTCTCTTTCAATTCAATTCAATTCAAAGGGGCCAAAGCAAGTGAAATAAACAATAAACAATAAGCTAATTAAACAAAACAAAGACAACAACAACCAGACATTAACAGTAAACATTAAAAACACAAAACATTTCAAGAGAATAACAACGTTGAAAATATTATATTATTAGCGTTAAGAAAAATATAGTATAACATTTAAAATGTGCAAATAATATAATGCATTCATATATCCAGGGACTTTCTCTCCCACCCTCTTCTACAGCACCCCTCATGTTGTGGGTCAAAACAATAATGTTCCTTATACTGTCTCTTCCTAGATAATGCTTCAACTCATCCTGTCTCTCCCTAGAGAATGCTTCAACTCATCCTGTCTCTTCCTAGAGAATGCTTCAACTCATCCTGCTTCCTTAGGAATGCTCACTCTTGTCTCCCTAGAGCTCACGTCATCTTGCTCTTAGATATGTTAATCATCCTGTTCCTAGAGGATATGCTCAACTCTATACTGTTCTTCTGAAGAATGCTTCCTCTCCTGTCTCTCTGAGAATGCTTTCAACTCATCCTGTCTCTCCTAGAGAATGCTTCAACTCATCTCTGTCTCTCTAGAGAATGCTTCAACTCATCCTGGTTCTTCCTAGAGAATGCTTCAACTCATCCTGTCTCTCCCTAGAGAATGCTTCAAACTCATCCTGTCTCTTCTAGAGAATGCTTCAACTCATCCGTCTCTCCTAGAGAATGCTTCAACTCATCCTGTCTTCCTAGAGAATGCTTCAACTCATCCTGTCTCTTCCTAGAGAATGCTTCAACTCATCCTGTCTCTTCCTAGAGAATGCTTCAACTCATCCTGTCTCTTCCTAGAGAATGCTTCAACTCATCCTGTCTCTCCCTAGAGAATGCTTCAACTCATCCTGTCTCTTCCTAGAGAATGCTTCAACTCATCCTGTCTCTTTCCTAGAGAATGCTTCACCTCATATGTCCTTCCTAGAGAATGCTTCAACTCATCCTGTCTCTTCCTAGAGAATGCTTCAACTAATCCTGTCTCTTCCTAGAGAATGTTCAACTATCTGTCTCTCCTAGAGAATGCTTCAACTCATCCTGTCTCTCCTAGAGAATGCTTCAACTCATCCTGTTCTCCCTAGAGATGCTTCCTCTTCCTGTCTCTTCTAGAGAATGCTTCAACTCATCCTGTCTCTCTAGAGAATGCTTCAACTCATCCTGTCTTCAGATGAATGCTTCAATCATCTGCTCTTCTAGAGAATGCTTCAACTCATCCTGTCTCTCCTAGAGAATGCTTCAACTCATCCTGTCTCTTCCTAGAGAATGCTTCAACTCATCCTGTCTTCCCCTAGAGAATGCTTCAACTCATCCTGTTCTCTCCTAGAGAATGCTTCAACTCATTGCCTGTCTTTCTTAGAGAATGCTTCAATCATCCTGTCTCTTCCTGAGAATGCTTCACTATCCTGTCTCTTACTGAATGCTCAACTCATCCTGTCTCTTCCTAGAGAATGCTTCTTCGTCTCTTCTAGAGAATGCTTAACTCATCCTGTCTCTTCTAGAGAATGCTTCAACTCATCCTGTCTCTTCCTAGAGAATGCTTCAATCATCCTGTCTTCCCTAGAGAATGCTTCAACTGTCATCTGCCTCTTACTAGAGAATGCTTCAACTCATCCTGTCTCTCCTAGAGAATGCTTCAACTCATACCTGTTTTACCTGAGATGCTTCAACTCTTCCTGTCTCTTCTAGAGAATGTTCAACTCATCCTGTCTCTCCCTAGAGAATGCTTAACTCATCCTGTCTCTTCCTAGAGAATGCTTCAACTCTCCTGTCTCTTCTAAGAATCTACTATCTGTCTTCTAGAGAATTCAATCATCCTGTCTTTCCTAGAGAATGCTTCAACTCATCCTGTCTCTCCTAGAGAATGCTTCAACTCATCCTGTCTCTCAGAGAATGCTTCATATCCTGTCTCTTCTAGAGAATGCTTCAACTCATCCTGTCTTTACTAGAGAATGTTCAACTCTCCTGTCCTTCCTTAGAACTCCTATCTGTTCTAAGAGAATGCTTACTCATCTCTCTTAAAATGCTTAACTCATCCTGTCTTCCAGAGAATGCTTAACTCATCTGTCTTTCCATGAGAATGTCAACTCATCCTGTCTTTCTCCTAGAGAATGCTTCAACCATTCTGTCTCTTCTAGAGAATGCTTCAACTCATCCTGTCTCTTCTAGAGAATGCTTAACTCATCCTGTCTCTCCTAGAGAATGCTTCAACTCATCCTGTCTCTTCCTAGAGAATGCTTCAACTCATCTGTCTCTCCTAGAGAATGCTTCAACTCATCCTGTCTCTTCCTAGAGAATGCTTCAACTCATCCTGTCTCTTCCTAGAGAATGCTTCAACTCATCCTGTCTCTTCTCTAGAGAATGCTCAACTCATCCTGTCTCTTCTAGAGAATGTTTCAACTCATTCCTGTCTCTTATAGAGAATGCTTCAACTTATCCTGTCTCTTCTAGAGAATGCTTCAACTCATCCTGTCTCTCCTAGAGAATGCTTCTGTAACTCATCCTGTCTCTTCCTAGAGAATGCTTCAACGTCATCCTGTCTCTTCCTAGAGAATGCTTCAACTCATCCTGTCTCTTACTAGAGAATGCTTCAACTTATCCTGTCTCTTACTAGAGAATGCTTCAACTCATCCTGTCTCTTCTAGAGAATGCTTCCTGCTTGAACTCATCCTGTCTCTTCCTAGAGAATGGCTAGACTGCAAACTCTCCTTCCAGACTCATATCAAACATCTCCAATCCAAAATCAAATCTAGAGTCGGCTTTCTATTTCGCAACAAAGCCTCCTTCACTCACGCCGCCAAATTTACCCTAGTAAACTGACTATCCTACCGAACCTCGACTTCGGCGATGTCATCTACAAATAGCTTCCATACTCTACTCAGCAAACTGGATGCAGTTTTCACAGTGCCATCCGTTTTGTTACTAAAGCACCTTATACACCCACCACTGCGACCTGTATGCTCTAGTCGGCTGGCCCTCGCTACATGTTTGTCGTCAGACTCCTTGCTCCAGGTCATCTACAAGGCTATGCTAGGTAAAGCGCCGCCTTATCTCAGTTCACTGGTCACGATGGCAACACCCACCCGTAGCACGCGCTCCAGCAGGTGTATCTCACTGATCATCCCTAAAGCCAAAACCTAATTTGGCCGCCTTTCCTCCAGTTCTCTGCTGTCTGCGACTGAAACGATTGCAAAAATCTCTGAAGTTGGAGACTTTTATCTCCTCAACAACTTTAAACATCTGCTTCTGAGCAGCTAACCGATCGCTGCAGCTGTACATAGTCCATCGTATATAGCCTACCCAATTTTACCTACCTCATCCCATACTGTTTTTATTTATTTACTTTTCTGCTCTTTTGCACACCAGTATCTCTACTTGCACATGATCATCTGATGATTTATCCAGTGTTAATCTGCTAAATTGTAATTATTCGCTCCTATGGCCTATTTATTGCCTACCTCCTATGCCTTTTGCACACATTGTATATAGATCTCTTTTTTTTTTCCTACTATGTTATTGATTGTTTTTTTTACTTTCATGTGTAACTCTGTGTTGTTGTCTGTTCACACTGCTATGCTTTATCTTGGCCAGGTCGCAGTTGCAAATGAGAACTTGTTCTCAACTAGCCTACCTGGTTAAATAAAGGTGGAGAAAAAAAATGCTTCATATATTTTTWRTTCACKWTTATTTAACCAGGTAGGCTAGTTGAGAACAAGTTCTCATTTACAACTGCGACCTGGCGAAGATAAAGCAAAGCAGTGTGACACAAACAACAACACAGAGTTACACATGGGATAAACAAACATATCGTCAATAATACAGTAGGAAAAGTCTATATACAGTGTGTGCCAATGAGGTAGGATAAGGAAGGTAAGGCAATAAATAGGCCATAGTGGCGAAATAATTACAATATAGCAATTAAACACTGGAGCGATCGATGTGCAGAAGATGAATGTGCAAGAAGACATACTCGGGTGCAAAGGAGCTAAATAAATAAATAACAGTATAGGGAGGAGGTAGTTGGATGGTCGCAGTGGTGGGTAGTATATGGGGCTTTGGTGACAAAACGGATGGCACTGTAATAGACTGTATCCAATTTGCTGAGTAGAGTGTTGGAGGCTATTTTGTAAATGACATCGCCGAAGTCAAGGATCGGTAGGATAGTCAGTTTTACGAGGGTATGTTTGGCAACAGAGTGAAGGATGCTTTGTTGCGAAATAGGAAGCCGATTCTAGATTTAACTTTGGATTGGAGATGCTTAATGTGAGTCTGGAAGGAGAGTTTACAGTCTAACCAGACACCTAGGTATTTGTAGTTGTCCACATATTCTAAGTCAGAGCCGTCCAGAGTAGTGATGCTGGACGGGCGGGCAGGTGCGGGCAGCGATCGGTTGAAGAGCATCCATTTAGTTTTACTTGCATTTAAGAGCCGTTTGAGGCCACGGAAGGAGAGTTGTATGGCATTGAAGCTCGTCTGGAGGTTAGTTAACACAGTGTCCAAAGAACGGCCAGAAGTATGCAGAATGGTGTCATCAGCGTAGAGGTGGATCAGAGAATCACCAGCAGCAAGTGCGACATCATTGATGTATACAGAGAAAAGAGTCGGCCCGAGAATTTAACTCTGCGGCACCCCCATAGAGACTGCCAGAGGTCCGGACAACAGGCCCTCCGATTTGACACACTGAACTCTATCTGAGAAGTAGTTGGTGAACCAGGCGAGGCAGTCATTTGAGAAACCAAGGCTGTTAAGTGTGCCGATAAGAATGTGGTGATTGACAGAGTCGAAAGCCTTGGCCAGGTCGATGAATACAGCTGCACAGTATTGTCTTTTATCGATGGCGGTTATGATATCATTTAGGACCTTGAGCGTGGCTGAGGTGCACCCATGACCAGCTCGGACACCAGATTGCATATCAGAGAAGGTACGGTGTGATTCAAAATGGTTGGTGATATGTTTGTTAACTTGGCTTTCGAAGACCTTAGGGATCTCAGACGATACGAAAGAGAGGTTGAACAGGCTAGTAATAGGGGTTGCAACGATTTCGGCAGATCATTTTAGAAAGAGAGGGTCCACATTGTCTGCCCGGCTGATTTGTAGGGGTCCAGATTTTGCAGCTCTTTCAGAACATCAGCTATCTGGATTTGGGTGAAGGAGAAATGGGGGAGGCTTGGGAAATTTGCTGTGGGGGGTGCAGGGCTGTTGACCGGGTAGGGGTAGCCAGGTGGAAAGCATGGCCAGCCGTAGAGAAATGCTTGTTGAAATTCTCAATTATCGTGGATTTATCGGTGGTGACAGTGTTTCCTAGCCTCAGTGCAGTGGGCAGCTGGGAGGAGGTGCTCTTATTCTCCATGGACTTTACAGTGTCCCAGAACTTTTTGGAGTTTGTCCTACAGGATGCAAATTTCTGTTTGAAAAAGCTAGCATTTGCTTTCCTAACTGCCTGTGTATATTGGTTCCTAACTTCCCTGAAAAGTTGCATATCGCGGGGGCTATTTGATGCAAATGCAATACGCCACAGGATGTTTTTATGCTGTTCAAGGGAAGCCAGGTCTGGAGTGAACCAAAGGCAATATCTGTTCCTGGTTCTAAATTATTTGAATGGGGCATGCTTATTTAAGATGGTGAGGAAAGCACTTTTAAAGAATAACCAGGCATCCTCTACTGACAGCATCAGGTCAGTATCCTTCCAGGATACCCCGGCCAGGTCGATTAGAAAGGCCTGCTCAATGAAGTGTTTTAGGGAGCGTTTGACAGTGATGAGGGGTGGTCGTTTGYCCGCAGTCCTATTACGGACGCAGACAATGAGGCAGTGACCGCTGAGATCCCGGTTGAAGACAGCAGAGGTGTATTTGGAGGGCAGGTTGGTTAGGATGATATCTATGAGGGTACCCGTGTTTACGGATTTGAGGTTGTACCTGGTAGGTTCATTGATAATTTGTGTGAGATTGAGGGCATCAAGRTTAGATTGTAGGATGGCCGGGGTGTTAWGCATGTCCCGGTTTAGGTCACCTAACAGCACGAGCTCTGAAGATGGATGGGGGGCAATCAATTCACATATGTTGTCCAGGGCACAGCTGGGGGCAGAAGGTGGTCTATAGCAAGCGACAACACATCACATTTTTATTCAAGTCTATTTGGAACATGGGCTGACATTCTAATCATTATACATTCCAAATCTTCATGGATTCAACTTTCAAATCATAAACTTAACAGGAATATCACCCCCCTCCCTTCCTCATCCCTCATCCCCCTCGCATCCCTTCTCTCCTGTTGTCTCTCAGTGCTGATTCTGTCCCTCCCTGGGGCCGTATAGAGCACTTTCTAACCTAATCACAGGCCACACCAGGAGGGGGTCAGTGAAAGGGAAACTGAAAGGCGAGCTGTTGTGTGTGTGTGTGTGTGTGTGTGTGTGTGTGTGTGTGTGTGTGTGTGTGTGTGTGTGTGTGTGTGTGTGTGTGTGTGTGTGTGTGTGTGTATCAGGAGTGGGGGTTGGTTGTAGCTGATACAGCTCAGGGTAGTTGGAGGTAAGGGATTTTGTTGTTTGGCTGAGATTGGAGATACAGTGCTAGAACAGGATGTGTGTAACTGTCTCCTAAAGGCGTCAGCATGATTCAGTTCGGGTGAACGAGTGTGCTCCCATACTCCTCTAAAAGATCCTCGCTTAAAAAATGATAAAAAAGCAGCAATAGTACTGTTTGTCCATTTTGAGACGCCGTAGCCAGTATACACTTCATCACTGAGACTTCGGCTACTGACTTCGACTTGCCTCGAGAAAAAATGTAGTGTGCCCAAACAGCCAAAGTCCAAAACGAAAAAAAACGTTACAAAACGTGGTCATAATATACTGTATGAACGAACTGTCCGAACTGACGCCTTACGGGGGTCATGACTAAACCTGCCAGAGTATGCCTCACGTTGCAAGATAACAAAGTACTACCTGTCCTGTTCCCCTCCCCTCTTCCCAAAAACAAGCCACCCAACATCAGATAGAGGCCACTTGTGTGTAAATGAGTATTTGTTGTGGTTCATTGAATAACACTTTACAATGTGGTCCAACTCCGACCCCACCCCCAACACATTACCAACCCCCAACACTAAGGTGTACCAGTCCTTAATCTTTCTTCTCTTTTTTCAAAGCAGGGGCTAACATTTAAAAAACAACTGCAATGAAACCTGAGCTTCCAGATAGTTATCAGGGTTCCTTATAAAAGTGGAACGAACTTAGAGTCAGATCAGGCGTTCTTTAGTGCCATGGTAACCATGGCAACCGTGACATCACCCAAATACACGTGTACGTACCATAGCTTTCCTAGAATAAGGAGAATCAATCCAGATTGAAGAGATTGAAGCAAGATAATAAACCATGTCTGTGTCTCAAATGCCAAACTATTCCCAACGTAGTGCACTACTTTTAACCAGGGCCCTATTGAACCCTATTCCCTACGTAGTGCACTACTTTTAACCAGGGCCCTATTGAACCCTATTCCCTACGTAGTGCACTACTTTTAACCAGGGCCCTATTGAACCCTATTCCCTCCGTAGTGCACTACTTTTAACCAGGGCCCTATTGAACCCTATTCCCTACGTAGTGCACTACTTTTGACCAGGGCCTATTAAGGTGCCATTTGGAATCCATGCAGACAAAGAGAATCACCCAGATTGAAGCCAGATTATACTCCAGGTTAGCTACTGTAACATTACTGTGTGACTCAGAAGTGATGACTCCATCACATTTGAAGCGTGGGTTTTCCATTTCCTTTCCCCTCAAGTTATACAAATCTATCTATCTCTGTTCCCCCTATTATTGAACTTATTTTCTCCTCTTTTCAGGGGCCTTAACGACAATACCAGCCACATAGTGTGTGTGACGGGGCCTGGAGGTATTTRGTTTTTGCACYGGCAGGCAGATCTCCAGTTGGTTGTCTCGACCGACAGACAGACAGACACTCAACGGGAAAGAGGTCTTGCTAAACCTCAATCCTAGTTCAATAAAGGTTAAATAAGACACTCACCACAGTGAAGACCTTGCCTTCCTGGGCTGTGGGGATGAGCACCATCTGAGGCTGGAGAGTAGAGTGAAGGTAGAAGCCCTGGGCCACCACCGTGCTGCCTCCACTATTGGGGACACAGAGATAGTGAGATAGTAGCCATGAATAATGATACAATGGGATCTCTATGGGGTAAAACGGCTGTTGGTTATTAGACACTAACTGCCTGTAAGAGCAATGCATAAAGATGCATTGTGATTTTAACGGGGAAACCGGCTGTCCTGGCCATAAACGTTATCCGCCACTAGCGCCCCATGTCATCACCTCCCTCATGCTACTTCCAGTCATAAAGCCTAGTGCTAATGTGTCCCTCTTCGCCCACTTATCCTCTGTGAATATCTTTCTCACTTTCTCTTCTCCTTTATACACTCCACACACTGCTTCCTGTTATTTCTGCCTGTGACTTGTCTGTTTTCATAATCTCCCCCCTGCTCTCCATCATTTCTTCTCTGACACCTGTATCCTATACAGTATGGAACCTCTTCCTATGGATAATAACGGTTAATCTCTTTCCCTGCCTTCCTCATGTGGTGTGGAAGTTAGAATTCATCACCATTTACAGACTAACTAACTGACTGARTGACTGGCTGACGGACTGGCTGACTGACTCATAAAAAGTACCTGATTTAGGATTGTTTGGGCTGGATGGAGGGGATGAGAGGGTTAAGGTTAGTATTGGGGTAGTATTGGATAGGGGAACAGACCTGATAAAGGATCGTGTGGGATGGATGGAGGAGATGAGAGGGTCTTCGTTGTAGGTGAAGAGTACAGGAGCCTCCCGGACCACAGAGTCCACCCTCATATACACCGCCTGGCGGGATGGGGCCGACTGGGGAGGGGTCCTGCACATCAGCATAGTACCTGATACTCTGGAGAAAGAGACAGAATACACATCAGCATATTGGAGAACACACACATTTTCACACACCATTCATCACATATGATAATGTTCACATCAGCTCTAGACTCGACGCTAATGTTAAAACCTTTTGTCAATAGGGGGTAATGTTAGCACTTTATTTTTTTTGACATTGCCAAATTAAACTGCCTAGTAGTCAATTCTTGCTCGTACAATATGCATATTATTGTTATTATGGATAGAAAACACTCTCTAGTCTTTATAACCGTTGGAATATGTCTCTGAGGTGGAACAGAACTCTATCTACAGCACTTTTCCTGACAGGGAGTGAGATTTCAGAAATCTTGCCTCTGGTCCCAGGTCAGTTTAATGTCCCTGTGAATGCTATGAGGATACAAACACTGCCTACACCTTCCTCTAGATGTCAGTAAGTGGTGACAATTTGAATGGAGTCGATTGCGCAATCAGGGCCCGTATAAAACACAAAAGACCGGAAGTAGCTTTCCTTTGGACCCTGCGCTCGACGCGAGAAGGACGTTGGACCGACCTCTTCCAAGCCTTGGTTTAGCCAGTAATATATCGCCGGTCATGTTTTTACTTGTTATAGGTGTTAAAAACATCATAAGGTAGTTAATTTAAACCGTTTTATAGCAATTTATATCCGTTTAGTGCGATTTTGAGGCATTTATTGTGACACCCTTCCATGAGCTGGGCACGTTTCCTGTACATACCGAACGTTATTGGCCATTTCGACGGGACAAGAGGACATCTTTCGACCAAAAGACGATTAGACCCAAGAAAGGATACATTGCCCAAGATACTGATGGAGAACAGCTCACAGTAAGAACTATTTTATATGATAAATCGCTGTTCTGTTTTAACATTTTAAACGCATATGTCGCCATTTTGTTTATGTGTAGCTTCGCTTGGCGGACCCGGTATTGCACCAGTAAGGATAATTTTACAAATGTAAGTCAGCGATTGCATTAAGAACTAATTTGTCTTTCGATTCCTGTCAACCCTGTATTTTTTTAGTCAAGTTTATGATTAGCTATCGATTAGACTAGATCACTCTCAAATATAGCGCCCGACATTTTCAGGCGAGTTTTGCTACTATTCTCATTGTATAACCACGTTTTTTGTTGGCTAAATATGCACATTTTCGAACAAACTCTATATGTATGTTGTAATATGATGTTACAGGACTGTCATCGGAAGAATTCTGAGAAGGTTAGTGAAAAAATTAATATATTTTGGTGATCATAACGTTATCGCTCCCCTTGCCTTGGATTCATGCTGGGGTAACGTTTGCACATGTGGTATGCTAATATAACGATTTATTGTGTTTTTCGTTGTAAAACGCTTAGAAAATCTGAAATATGTCTGAATTCACAAGATCTGTGTCTTTCCATTGCTATGCTTTGTCTATTTTTATGAAATGTTTTATGATGAGTAAATTGGTAATACACGTTGCTCTCTGTATTTATTCTAGTCGAGTTGTGATGGTGGGTGCAATTGTAAACTATGATTTCTACCTGAAATATGCACATTTTTCTAACAAAAACTATCCTATACAATAAATATGTTATCAGACTGTCATCTGATGAGGTTTTTCTTGTTAGTGGCTATCAATATCTTTATTTGGCCGAATTGGTGATACGTACTGGTGGAGAGAAAAAATGGTGGACAAAGAAAAATGGTGTCTTTTGCTAACGTGGTTAGCTAATAGATTTACATATTGTGTCTTCCCTGTAAAACATTTTAAAAATCAGAAATGATTTGCTGGATTCACAAGAAGTGGATCTTTCATCTGGTATCTTGGACTTGTGATGAATGATATTTAGATGACTACTATTACTTTGTGACGCTATGCTAGCTATGCTATTCAGCTTTTTTACTGGTGGCGGGAGGGGGTGCTCCCGGACTCCGGGTTTCGACTCGGTCTAGAGTTAACCTCAAAACCAGACCTATTAAACCCAGTGTACAGTATATTGTACATATACACACTAGCATTTTTACTCGAAGCAAAAACATTAGGGCCTCACCTGAGGATTTCACAGGTGGCGTTTCCCACAGTGACCTGTCTGGTGTTTCCGCTGTCTAAGAAAAGACCTCTGATGGTGAGCATGGTTCCTCCTAACTTAGGACCAAACACAGGGGAGATCTCTCTGATCACTGGGTTCTAGAGGAGAGAGGAAGGAGATGAATTACTTCAAAACCACAACAACCACAACAACACAACTAACTACAACCCACAACAACAACCACAACTACAGTTATGTTTGCAAATCAGTCAGTTAAAACTTTCTCTAGGATAGGGGGCAGCATTGTCATGTTTGGATGAAAAGACATACCCAAATTCAACTGCCAGCTACTCATCCCCAGAAAGATAAGATATGCATATTGTTAGTAGATCTGGATAGAAAACACTCTGAAGTTTCTAAAACTGTTGAACATGTCTGTGAGTATAACAGAACTTACTTAAGCAGGCGAAACCCAGAGGACAAACCATTCAGATTTCTTTCTCTTTTCGAATGAATTTTCATTGGGATACAGATTTCTAATTGACCTTCTGCAGTTCCTACCACTTCCACTGGATGTCAACAGTCTTTAGAATTAGTTGAGGGTTTTTCCTTTGGTAATGAAGAAGTACTGCCATTTTGAATCAGGGTCACTTGAGGTGTTGTACTGTTAGATAGAGGCGCGTGACCAGAAAGCATGCTACAGATTGTTTTAAATCCTATATTGAACACAGATCGTCCTGTCTTCAATTTTATTCGATTATTTACGTAAAAAAATACCTAAAGTTGTATTACAAAAGTAGTTTGAAATGTTTTGGCAAAGTTTACAGGTAACTTTTGAGATATTTTGTAGTCATGTTCACGAGTTGGGAACCGGTGTTTTTCTGATCAAACGCGCCAAATAAATGAGCATTTTGGATATATATCGACGGAATTAATCGAACAAAAGGACCAATTTGTGATGTTTATGGGACATATATGGAGTGCCAACAACAGAAGCTCGTCAAAGGTAAGGCATGAATTATATTATTTAATTTTCTGTGTTTTGTGTCGCGCCTGCAGGGTTGAATATGCGTATCTCTCTTTGTTACAATGGTGCTAACTCAATAATAGCATCGTTTGCTTTTCGCCGAAAAGCCTATTTGAATTGTGACATGTTGCTGGATTCACAACCAGTGTAGCTTTAATTTGGTATCTTCTATGTGTGATTTAATGAAAGTTTGATTTTTATAGTAATTTATTTGAATATGCGCTCTGCAATTCTCTGGCTTTTGGCCAAGTGAGACAGTAGCGTCCCGCCTAAACTCAGATTTTTGAGATATAAATATGAACTTTACCAACAAAACATACATCGTATGCTGTAACGAAGTCCTATGAATGTCATCTGATGAAGATCATCAAAGGTTAGTGATTCATTTTATCTCTATTTCTGCTTTTTGTTACTCCTCTCTTTGGCTGGAAAAATGGCTGTGTTTTTCTGTGGCTATGTACTGACCTAACATAATCGTTTGGTGTGGTTTCGCCGTAAATCCTTTTTGAAATCAGACATGTTGGCTGGATTCACAACAAGTGTAGCTTTAATTTGGTGTCTTTCATGTGTGATTTCATGAAAGTTGGATTTTTATAGTAATTTATTTGAATTTGGCGCTCTGCATTTTTACTGGCTTTTGGCCAAGTGGGACGTTAGCGTCCCACATATCCCAGAGAAGTTAATAACCTTTTACTGCAGTGGGCTGAATCAGGGTCACACACAGTGATACTTGGTAGTCTTAAATAAATCTACTTTGAAACAAAAATATACACCTCACACACATGGTTATGGGCTTAAAAAAAAGAAGACACCTGTACCATGTCAGATATAGAGTTGAAATGTATTCAATTTTGAGTTTGTGTCCCAATATTATACTTTATATACAATAGGGCTATTTCAGCCACACCCGTTGCTGACAGGTGTATAACATCGAGCACACAGCCATGCAATCTCCATAGACAAACATTGGCAGTAGAATGGTCTTACTCAAGGGTTCAGTGACTTTCAATGTGGCTCTGTCTGCCCGGTCAACTGTAAGTGCTGTTATTGTGAAGTGGAAACGTCTAGGAGCAACAACGGCTCAGCCGCGACGTGGTAGGCCACACAAGCTCACAGGACAGCCGAGTGCTGAATCGTGTAGCGTGTAAAAATCGTCTGTCCTCAGTTGCAACACTCACTACCAAGTTCCAACCTGCCTCTGGAAGCAATGTCAGCACAATAACTGTTTGTCAGGAGCTTTATGAAATGGGTTTCCATGGACACACAAGCCTAAGATCACCACGTGCAATTAGGGCTGGGCGATATGGGAAAAATATCGTATCACGCTATTAAAAAAAAAAATGGATGGTATGACGGTATTTTATGTTTTTGAACAATAAAGGTACGTGACCCTAGAGTGGCTACACATACATTCCAAGTAATTTCAATGGGTCTTTCTCCAATCTGGCTGTTTTATACTGTTCAATTCAACTTKAACCCAAAATAATTTCTACATTTCCTGCACTCATTGGAGATAATTTCAACACTGCCACGTAGAGCTGCACGATATGGGCAAACAATCTAGGACTTATTTTTTATCAAATATTGCAATTGCGATTTGGCCTAGCGATTTAGAGCAAAACTTTTGGGTGAACTGTTGGAATCATGGAAATATAATGATTATTCTAATTCTATAGTTAGAATTTAATAGTGGGCACTTTGAATACAGTATTGTTTGACATGACAACGAATGAAAATGCCAGGGAGAAGTTATTGTGACAGGGTAGGAACCAAAGTGTTGATAAGTGTTTCCTAGGTGACCCTCTAACCTTTGGCTTCATTTAATGTTTTCTCTTAGCTACTTAATTCTTGCTTTGTGTATTCCTCATTAATTTAAACGCTACTGTGGCACAAACAACATGCTGATTTAGGTCTACACCATCACTGGTATTATCAGGCTGTATAGCTAATTATGTTTGCTCTGACTCAGTACATTTATTAGCTAGCTAGTGATTAGCATTAGCTATTAGCAATCAGCATTAGAAATTAGCGTTAGCGGCGAACAAGATTTAGGCCCAACTTGCTAAGAAAATACAAAATAGCTGTTTGCAGATGTAATAAACATAAACTAATAGTGTAATCATAGAATGCTTGTGGATTTATATGAAGAAGCAAAGTGAAAACAGCATCGTTGTCATCAACATTGTTGCATGTGCTGCATTGACCAGGCAGACTGAACGCAAGTGTTTCCTGGTCGAGGAACAACAAATTGAGTGACAGGGTGCGGGGCTAGGTATGTGTGGAAAGCGGCATGGAGAGAGAGTGGGGGAGAGCTGACTCAAGTAGCGAAGTAAACTACAAAAATGGACGTTACACACAGCGTATCCCATTTAACAAACCAAACATTCAAATACCGTTATAGAAGGTAAAGTAAAAACCCAAACTGGTCCGTGCATCAATACCGGTATATCGTAAAATACCGTATACTGCCAAGCCCTATGCGCAATGCCAGGCTTCAGCTGGAGTGTTATAAAGCTCGCCGCCAAACATGTTCTCTGGCGTGATCATGTTTCACCATCTGGCAGTCCGACGGGCAAATCTGGGTTTGGCGGATGCCAGGAGAACACCAAGTTTGATGGAGGAGGAATAATGGTCTGGGGCTGTTTTTCATGGTTCGGGCCCTTAGTTCCAGTGAAGGGAAATCTTAACGCTACAGAGTACAATGACATTCTAGACGATGCTGTGCTTCCAACTGTGTGGCAACAGTTTGGGGAATGCCCTTTCCTGTTTCAGCATGACAATGCCCCCGTGCACAAAGCTAGGTCCATATTGAAATGGTTTGTCGAGATCGGTGACTGGCCTGCACAGAGTCCTGACCTCAACCCCTTTGGGATGAATTGGAACGCCGACATCGAGCCAGGCCTAATCGCTCAACATCAGTGCCCGAACTCAKTAATGCTCTTGTGGCTGAATGGAAGTAAATCCCCTCAGCAATGTTCCAACATCTAGTGGAAAGTCTTCCCAGAAGAGTGGKGACTGTTATAGCAGCAAAGGGGGGTTCTCCCGAGTGGTGCAGTGGTCTAAGGAACTGCATCACATTTGCTAGCTGTGCCACTAGAGATCTTGGTTCGAGTCCAGACGACACAATTAGTTCGAGTCCAGACACAATTGCCCCAGCGTTGTGTGGGTTAGGGGAGGATTTGGCCGGCAGGGATGTCCTTGTCCCATCGCGCTCTAGCGACTCCTGTGGTGGGCCGGGCGCATGCACGCTGACACGGTCGCCAGGTGTACGGTGTTTCCTCCATCACATTGGTGTGGCTTGCTTCGTGTCAAGAAGCAGTGCGGCTTGGTTGGGTTGTGTTTCGAAGGATGCATGGCTCTCGACCTTCTCCTCTTCCGTGTCCGTACGGGAGTTGCAGCGATGAGACAAGACTGTCACTACCAATTGGATACCACAAAGTTGGGGGGAAAAACGTGTAAAAGTTGAAAAAATATATTATAATAATAATAAATTGCAGCAAAGGGCAATTTGGTAATTTGACTGCAGGAAAAGCCTACTGTACATCAATCTGTCCAACCATCTGACATACTGTACCTACAGTGTCTATGATATTGTTCACCAACTGAGGTTGGAGAGATACAGAAGGAGAATCAAAGCCTGCACACATTGTAGCTCTCCAGGACCAGGGTTAAGACTACTGTCACTGAGTTCATATTGTGATTGTGAGTGGAGACAGTATTTAGTGCTTACCACGAAGGTGAAGCCCTGTTGTTGGGCCATCTCCTTTCCACTGTGAACCTTCACCACATTGCTAGCCTGAGACGAGTTCACAGGAGACACTGGAGCACACACCAACCTACACACACACACAAACACACACGCACACACAGAGAGAAGTGTACACACACAAACACACACAATTCAACCCAAAAAAATTATCCCACAAAAGAGGACCAAGAAGGCTAAAAACAAAACTTGTGTGCTCACTCTGGCTGGAGTAAGCAAGAGTTTAACCTAATTTGACGATATCGCTACTACGCAGCAATAAAACACAATGAAGCCATCTTTCAGGGGGGTGTTTTTCAATCTTCTATACAATGAGTTGATTATGACATGGGGGATGTTTGGGGCACAAGGGTCTTTGAGTTAAACGCTGCTATCTGGCATGGCCTCTTGGACTAGGAAGAGTGAAATTCTGTACGCAGCCATTCTCCCACTAATGTAACACTTATTGAAGTCATGAGCAGAATGCGAGTCAGGAATGCTGGAACGCCTTGGCGCTTGGAGTTCTCATTCCATGGCGCCCTTTCCTTAACATTCTTCATTCAACTGTTTAACCCTCTAACCCTTATCCTAACACATGAACATACAGTACTCCCATCCATCATGCACACAACACACACACACACAACACACACACACAACACCACACACACAACACCACACACACACAACACACACACACACACACACACACACACCACACCACACACACACACACACACACACACACATCATGCATGTGCACACACACAAACCCTCCCTGTGCGTCTCCTCTCACCTGTAACTGTTGCTCTCTCGTTTCAGAAGTTTACATGGTGCTCCGGCCAGGTTCAGGCTGATGAGCGTATGGTCAAACCTCTCTGTCTTTGTTGAAGCCAAAGTTCCTCCCACACACCGTCACCTTGGTGTCTCCTCCCAGGGGCCATTGGCTGGGGAGATCTACCCAAAAAGACAACAACCCTCAAACAACCTTCAAACAACACAGAAAGAGAAACCCTGTCTAGATCCAGGTGCTGGTATTAAAAAACAAGTGTAAAAAACTGACACTAGAAAAGACAGGCAACCAGGCAAACAAACTTCAAAACTATCCTTCAAACAACACTAGAGGAAGGAGTCTCTTACAAACTCTCCAGTAAAAGCATGACTGGCTTTTTCACAGCCAAACCCTGCTGAGTCTTTGCATGTACCCAGGTTACTGGTGGGAGCTTTGTACTTGTCAAAGGGTATATGACACATTCAATAAGACATATCCTCAGATGACACTAGTCACTGTCTGCTTGTCTTTGTCCATGTAGACACTTGTCACAGTATGGACTGTCACAAATAAAGACCATAACAACAATTCCAGTGTTCTCACTGAATGGACTGTCACAATAAAGAACATAACAACAACAATTCCAGTGTTCTCACTGAATGGACTGTCACAATAAAGACCAAAACAACAACAGTTCCAGTCTTCTCACAGTATGGACTGTCACAATAAAGACCATAACAACAATTCCAGTGTTCTCACAGTATGGACTGTCACAATAAAGACCAAAACAACAACAATTCCAGTGTTCTCACTGAATGGACTGTCACAATAAAGACCAAAACAAAAACAGTTCCAGTCTTCTCACAGTATGACTGTCACAATAAAGACCAAACAACAATTCCAGTGTTCTCACAGTATGGCCTGTCACAATAAGAACAAAACAACAACAATTCCAGTGTTTCACAGTATGGACTGTCACAATAAAGACCATAACAACAATTCCAGTGTTCTCATGAAATGGACTGTCACAATAAAGACAAAACAACAACAATTCCAGTCTTCTCACAGTATGGACTGTCACATATAAACCAACAACAATTCCAGTGTTCTCACGGAATGGACTGTCACAATAAAGAACAAAAACAACAACAATTCCAGTGTTCTCACAGTGTGACTGTCACATATAAAGAACAAAACAACAAAATTCCAGTGTTCTCACAGTATGGACTGTCACAATAAAGACAAAACAACAACAATTCAGTTTCTCACAGTATGGACTGTCACAATAAAGACAAAACAAACAACATTCCAGTGTTCTCACAGTATAGACTGTCCACAAATAAAGACCAAACAAACAACAATTCCAGTGTTCTCAAGTATGGACTGTCACAATAAAGAACAAAACAACAACAATTCCAGTGTTCTCACAGGATGGACTGTCACAATAAAGACCATAACAACAATTCCAGTGTTCTCACCAATGGACTGTCACAATAAAGACCAAAACAACAACAATTCCAGTCTTTCTCACAGTATGGACTGTCACATTAAAGACCAAAAACAACAACAGTTCCAGTCTTCTCAATAGTAGGACTGTCACAATAAAGACCATAACAACAATTCCAGTGTTCTCACGGATGGACTGTCACAATAAAGACCAAAACAACAACAGTTCCAGTCTTCTCACAGTATGGACTGTCCACAATAAATACCATAACAACAATTCCAGTGTTCTCACAGTATGGACTGTCACAATAAAGAACAAAAACACAACAATTCCAGTCTTCTCACAGTATAGACTGTCACAATAAAGAACAAAACAACAACAGTTCCAGTGTTCTCACAGTATGGACTGTCACAATAAAGAACAAAACAACAAACAATTCCAGTGTTCTCAAAGTATGGACTGTCACAATAAAGAACAAAACAACAACAGTTCCAGTGTTCTCACAGTATGGACTGTCACAAAAGAACAAACACAACAATTCCAGGTTGTCTCAAGTATGGACTGTCACAATAAAGAACAAAACAACAACAATTCCAGTGTTCTCACAGTATGGACTGTCACAATAAAGACCAAAAAAAAAAACAATTCCAGTGTTCTCACAGTATGGACTGTCACAATAAAGAACACCAACAACAACAATTCCAGTGTTCTCACAGTATGGACTGTCACAATAAAGCAAAACAACAACAATTCCAGTGTTCTCACAGTATGGACTGTCAAAATAAGACCAAAACAACAACATTCCAGTGTTCTCACAGTATGGACTGTAAATAAAGACCAAACAAACAACAATTCCAGTGTTCTCACAGTATAGACTGTCACAATAAAGACCAAAACAACAAAATTCAGTGTTTCTCACAGTATGGCTGTCACAATAAAGAACAAAAACAACAACAATTCCAGTGTTCTCACTGAATGGACTGTCACAATAAAGACAAAACAACAACAGTTCCAGTGTTCTCACAGTATAGACTGTCACAATAAAGACCAAAAAACAACAATTCCAGTGTTCTCACAGTATAGACTGTCACAATAAAGACCAAAACAACAAGTTCCAGTGTTCTCACTGAACGGACTGTCAACAATAAGCCAAAACAACAGTTCCAGTGTCTCACAGTATAGACTGTCACAATAAAGACCAAACAAACAGTTCCAGTGTTCTCACTGAATGGACTGTCACAATAAAGACCAAACAAACAATTCCAGTGTTCTCACAGTATGGACTGTCACAATAAGACCAAAACAACAATTCCAGTGTTCTCACTGATGGACTGTAACTAAAGACCAAAACAACAACAGTTCCAGTGTTCTCACAGTATAGACTGTCACAATAAAGCCAAAACAACAACAATTCCAGTGTTCTCACAGTATGACTGTCACAATAAAGACCAAAACAACAAGTTCCAGTGTTCTCACTGAAGGACTGTCACAATAAAGAACCAAAACAACAGTTCCAGTGTTCTCACAGTATAGATGTTCACAATAAAGACCAAAAACAACATCTCCAGTGTTCTCACTAATGGACTGTCACAATAAAGACCAAAAAACAAATTCCAGTGTTCTCACAGTATGGACTGTCACAATAAAGACCAAAACAACAGTTTCCAGTGTTCTCACTGAATGGACTGTCACAATAAAGACCAAACACAACAGTTCCAGTGTTCTCACAGTATGGACTGTAACAATAAAACCAAAACAACAGTTCCAGTGTTCTCACAGTATGGACTGTCACAATAAAGACAAAACAACAACAGTTCCAGTGTTTCTCACAGTATGACTGTCACAATAAAAAACCAAAACACAGTTCCAGTGTTCTCACTATGACTGTATAAAAACCAAAACAACAGTTCCAGTTTCTCACAGTATGGACTGTCACAATAAAGACCAAAACAACAACAGTTCCAGTGTTCTCACAGTATGGACTGTCACAATAAAGACATAACAACAACAATTCCAGTGTTCTCACAGTATGGACTGTCACAATAAAGAACAAAAACAACACATTCCAGTGTTCTCACAGTATGGACTGTCACAATAAAGACCATAACAACAATTCCAGTGTTCTCACAATTGGACTGTCACAATAAAGACCAAAACAACAATTCCAGTCTTCTCACAGTATGGACTCACAATAACGACCGTCCACGATGACTGTCACAATAAAGACCAAAACAACAACAGTTCCAGTTTCTCACAGTATGGACTGTCACAATAAAACCATAACAACAATTCCAGTGTTCTCACAGTATGGACTGTCACAATAAAGAACAAAACACAACAATTCCAGTCTTCTCACAGTATAGACTGTCACAATAAAGAACAAAACAACAACATTCCAGTGTTCTCACAGTATGGACTGTCACAATAAAGAACAAAACAACAACAATTCCAGTGTTCTCACAGTATGGACTGTCACAATAAAGACAAAACAACAACAATTCCAGTGTTCTCCAGTATGGACTGTCACAATAAAGAACAAAACACAACAATTCCAGTGTTCTCACAGTATGGACTGTCACAAATAAAACAAAACAACAACAATTCCAGTGTTCTCACAGTCTATGGACTGTCACAATAAAGACCAAAAAACAACAATTCCAGTGTTCTCACAGTATGGACTGTCACAATAAAACCAAAACAACAACAATTCCAGTGTTCTCACAGTATGGACTGTCACAATAAAGACCAAAACAACAACAATTCCAGTGTTCTCACAGTATGGACTGTAAAATAAAGACCAAAACAACAACAATTCCAGTGTTCTCACAGTATAGACTGTCCAATAAAGACCAAAACAACAAAATTCCAGTGTTCTCACAGTAATGGACTGTCAACAATAAAGACCAAAACAACAAAAGTTCCAGTGTCTCACTGAATGGACTGTCACAATAAAAGACCCAAAACAACAACAGTTCCAGTGTTCTCACAGTATAGACTGTCACAATAAAGACCAAAACAACAACAATCCAGTGTTCTCACAGTATAGACTGTCACAATAAAGACCAAAACAACAGTTCCAGTGTTCTCACTGAATGGACTGTCACAATAAAGACCAAAACAACAGTTCCAGTGTTCTCACAGTATAGACTGTCACAATAAAGACCAAAACAACAGTTCCAGTGTTCTCACTGAATGGACTGTCACAATAAAGACCAAAACAACAGTTCCAGTGTTCTCACAGTATGGACTGTAACAATAAAAACCAAAACAACAGTTCCAGTGTTCTCACAGTATGGACTGTAACAATAAAAACCAAAACAACAACAGTTCCAGTGTTCTCACAGTATGGACTGTAACAATAAAAACCAAAACAACAGTTCCAGTGTTCTCACTGAATTGACTGTAAAATAAAAACCAAAACAACAGTTCCAGTGTTCTCACTGAATGGACTGTACACAATAAAAACCAAAACAACACAGTTCCAGTGTTTCTCACAGTATGGACTGTCACAATAAAGACCAAAACAAACAACAATTCCAGTGTTCTAAACAGTAGTAGACTGTCACAATAAAGACCAAAACAACAGTTCCAGTGTTCTCACTGAATGGACTGTCACAATAAAGACCAAAACAACAGTTCCAGTGTTCTCACAGTATGGACTGTAACAATAAAAACCAAAACAACAGTTCCAGTGTTCTCACAGTATGGACTGTAACAATAAAAACCAAAACAACAGTTCCAGTGTTCTCACTGAATTGACTGTAACAATAAAAACCAAAACAACAGTTTCAGTGTTCTCACTGAATGGACTGTAACAATAAAAACCAAAACAACAGTTCCAGTGTTCTCACAGTATGGACTGTCACAATAAAGACCCAAACAACAACAGTCCAAGTGTTTTGGTCAGAAGGTAGGACATCAAGGTGTGGGGTAATACCATTAGGAAATGTTGTGTTTATGGACAATAAAGCTTTTTGAACTTGAACTGGCTAGTTACCATGGTGATGATGGGAGGGCAGGAGTCCTGGGTCCAGAGGGAGCTTGGGTGACACTGGGCCAACCTGGTGCAACGGCCTTCACACCAGCCACATCCCATAAACCCCGGCGCCAGCAGGCAGGAACTACACGTCCACTGCTGCTCACAGCCAGGACCAATCAGAGGCACCTTGGTGATCTGGGGGCACACAGGACAACCAATCAGAATACAGACACAACACACCGCTAAACAGGTTTGATTCCAAGTTTGATTCCAGCATTGATCACATAACTAACTGTAAGTCACTTTGGATAAAAGTATTTGCTAAATAAACCACATACTGTGATGTACCTCTGTCATACATGGTGGGTTTTTCTCTCTGATCAATAGGCATACGGGAAAACATTGACTTTGAACTGTTGGCTGGGCATTTGTAGGACATTGACGTCAAGCTCTCAGGACATTGTTTCCAATCATCTGTTGGCTCTGGTCCATGTTGAACACTGTGTCTCAGTGCCAGGCGGCTGTTGTTTCCATCATACCAATAATGTGAAGAATGCCTGAGTTCTGATTATAATACAGTGTGTGTGTGTCTTTGAGTGTGTCATTATACACTACGTGTCTTAGTGTTAGTGTGTGTGTCTCCATAGAGTATGTACATGCATGTGTGTGTGTGTGTGTGTGTGTGTGAGTCTGCTCTCTATTCACCTTATTTCCTGTCACCAACAATAGGGAGCCATCCTGGCTGCGCTGTGGAGAGCCAGTGTGGCCCTGTGGGAACAGGAGTGCCACCTCGGGGGAAACACAGCGTGAGGGGTCCAGGCGGAAGTCCACGTGGGGCGTGCTGCGTTTGGAACGGGAAACGACCACCTGGGGAAGACAGAGGCCAGGCCAGGTCAGTAAAACACAAAGTTACACCACCTAATGTGAAAAACAGCCCTGTCTACCGGAGATGCCACACGTACCTCACGTTATTAATAATAGGTCAATGTAATGATGTAGAAATGCACTGTGGGGTACTGTACTTGGCATGGTATTTGAATTCACTGTTTCTTTGTTGTGGTTGCTGGTGTTTTCAGTCAACGTGAACTGGGCATGGGGATTTGATAGGACTCTTTAGTGCTGAGCAAATCTGCTGTTGTTTCTTCTAATATATGCTGTACAAGATTGAAGGTTGCAATAGAATAAAACGGGGACAGAAAGGGGTAACGTCATGGAATCTTGTGGTGTTGACCAGGGTATCTTGTGATGTTGACCAGGGTAACTTGTGGTGTTGATCGGGGTATTTTGTGGTGTTGACCAGGGTATATTGTGGTGTTGACCAGGGTTAATTGTGGTGTTGACCAGGGTATATTGTGGTGTTGACCAGGGTTAATTGTGGTGTTGACCAGGGTCTCTTGTGGTGTTGACCAGGGTATATTGTGGTGTTGACCAGGGTATATTGTGGTGTTGACCAGGTTAGTTGGTGTTGACCAGGGTATATTGTGTGTTTGACCAGGTATCTGTGTTTGACCAGGGTTAATTGTGGTGTTGACAGGGTATATTGTGGTGTTGACCAGGGTATATTGTGTGTGACCAGGTATATTGTGTGTTGACCAGGGTATATTGTGGTGTTGACCAGGTATAATTGTGTGTTGACCCGGGTATCTTGTCGTTACAGAGAAGGAGCTAATAACACAGTAACACTGAATACATTTGACTTCACATGTAAAGTAACGCCTCTATTGGGCACAGCTGAAAATGAGAGCTTTTGGGAGTTTTTTTCCATTGGCATTGTATGGGCCCATTGGGCCACTCCTGCTACTGTGTGCAGGGTAATAACTAATGCTGCTGTATTGAGGGTGAGATGACAGATTGGGTGGAGGTGGAGGAGCTACAGGGAGACAGAGGACAAAAGACATCGCCTGCAGCAGAAGAACAGCACAAGAGCACTGTAACCTGGACATGTCAGGAGGTGTTTCAGACGTCTTACTAATCTACACACACAGTCAGGCAGGCAGGTAGGCAGGCAGTCACACACGCAGGCAGACAGGCAGGCAGCACACGACCAGGCAGGCAGGCAGCAGCAGGCACACACGCAGGCAGACAGCAGGCAGGCACACACGCAGGCAGACAGAGCAGGCACACACGCAGGCAGCCAGCAGGCAGGCACAACGCAGGCAGACAGCAGCACACACGCAGGCAGCAGCCACACACGCAGGCAGCAGCACAGCACACACGCAGGCAGACAGGCAGGCAGGCAGGCACACACGCAGGCAGGCAGCAGCACACGCAGGCAGACAGGCAGGCAGGCACACACGCAGACAGGCGGCAGGCACACACGCAGGCAGCCAGGCAGGCAGCAGGCACACACGCAGGCAGACAGCAGGCAGGCAGCACACAGCAGGCGCAGCAGCACACACGCAGGCAGCAGGCAGGAGGCACACAGGCACCAGCGCAGGCACACACGCAGGCAGACAGCAGGCAGGCAGGCACACACGCAGGCAGCCAGGCAGCAGGCACCACGGCAGCGCAGACAGGCAGCAGGCACACAGGCAGCCAGCAGGCAGGCAGGCACACACACAGGCAGACAGGCAGGCAGGCACACAGGCAGCCAGGCAGGCAGGCAGGCAGGCACACATAGATGCATACACACACACACTCCTACACACAGATACAGTGTAGTGTACACCTGGAGTAACATTCATCATGTGTGATTAGGCTGCAATTACAGGCTTGGAGCTCAGAACCAGTTGGGTTGGGGTGAAACATAACAGTAACAGTGGGCTGTAATGGAGTGTGGTTATGTCCTGGTTGACTAAGGAATGCTCTGGTTACATCATCTACTTTATCACCCCCCACCTCCCCTCTCCATCTATCCCCCCTTTCTCTTTATTGACTGGCCCTTAGCCAGGTGTGTGACTGCAAAGTGTTGCTTGAGTGCAGGTAAGCTTCCTGCAGTGTTTAGGCACTGTTTAAATAAAGTTGAACAAATGTCATATCTTTGTGAGGGACTTGAGCCAGTCAATGAATGACACGTCTCCGGTCTCAGGGACCGCTATTTTTCTGAAGGGGCAACTCTGTCCTCAGTGGCCTGTAACAGTGGGGATAATGTGTATGTGTTGCTTTCCACTGGGGACGTCCCCCATATAACAGTCCTAGTCTCTCTCTCTCCAGAGATGATAGTGGTGTGAATTACAGCTTATTGTATTAGCCAGAGGAAGTAAGCCTATAAACACAACCACTGTGTTATTCCCACAGTGATACTGAACCACAGACTTCCTGAGCCAGAATGAGAGACCTCGGGGACAGACTACAGTGCACTCTCTCTTTCTCTCTGTCACCTTCCCTCTCTCTTTCTCTCTGTCACCTTCCCTCTCTCTTTCTCTCTGTCACCTTCCCTCTCTCTTTCTCTCTGTCACCTTCCCTCTCTCTTTCTCTCTGTCACCTTCCCTCACTCTTTCTCTCTCTCCCTCGGTGCTAAGAGCATTTTTCTCTGGGAACAAAGGGTAAACAGAAAGAAAGGCAGTTGACAGAAGTCTTTCCTAGGATTCTAATAAGCTAGAAGCAATCTTTCAACCTCTATTCCTCCCTATTTTTTCCCCTTTGCCTTTTTCTCCATCTTTCCCCCTTTATCTCTCCTTCCTTCCCTTCACTTCTCCATGCCTCCTCTTTCTCTCTTCCTCCCTGCCTCTCTCTCTTCCTCCATCTCTCTCTCTCTCCCTCCATGAGGCCCTCTGCACCCCTCTCTCAGGACAGCTGTTCTCCCGCTCTCTCCTTCCCAGAGCCATGTCCTGAGACAATGAGGTTAGAAATTTCACCAACAACAAAAAAAGAGAGAAAAAAAACATGCCAACAGCTGCGGGCACTCTGCAGAAAGAGAGAGAGAGAACGTGTCATCGKAGCTCGGCGCTCACCATTAACGGGCCGTTCGGCTCATAGCCCTGCTGTCGCCGCCTTTTCCCCCGTTCTCGTCGTTCTTCCATAACTTTTTTGAACACCGTTTTTCGGACCGTATTTATAAAACACCATCAGGGGGTGTTTTAGAGACCAGAAGGGTTCATTTAAAGGAACATGCAAGACAGAACACTCCAAAAGCTCTTATCAGTGGTGTTCCACTTCTAATTTGTATTTTACCCCCCAATTTCGTGGTATCCAATTGGTAGTCCCCTACGGACTCGGGAAAGGTGAAGGTCGAGAGTCATGCGTCCTCTGAAACACGACCCTGCCAAGCGGCACTAATACTTGACACACTACACGCTTAACCCGGAAGCCAGCCGCACCAATGTGTTGGAGGAAACACCATCCAACTGACGACCAYAGTCAGCTTGCAGGTGGCCCGGCCCACCACAAGGAGTCACTAGAGCACGATGAGACAAGAAAATCCTGGCCGGCCAAACCATCCCCTAACCCAGACAACGCTTTGTCAATTGTGCGCCGCCTCATGGGTCTCCCGGTCACTGCCGGCTGTGACGCAGCCTGGGATCYAACCCGGGGCTGTAGTGCCTTAGACCGCTGCGCCACTCGGGAGGCCCTTGGTGTTCCACTTCTATCTGACCTGACTGAACCTAGCCTGATCCCAGATCTTTTCGGGCTGTGTTGCCAACTTCTATGGTCATTGTCACGGCCAATGCATTGTGCATGTAAATAGGGTGGATGTTGGTTGATCTGGGACTAGGATACACTGAAACACTGAGTTCATCCCGTCTATAGGAGACAGAGAGACAGCTGCTGAGAGAGGAGCAGGTCTGCAGGTCTACTGACAGACAGACACAAACACACACGACATGGGAAAGTGAAATCCACCGTTGGCTGTACATGTCAATGATAGGCAAAACCAGCCATGTTGTGTTTGCTCAGATGGTAGAACTCGGTGGAATGCAGCAGCAGGGTTTGTGGAAGCATGGAGAGGCAAGGTTGGGGGTCATGTGTTGAGCAAACAGGAAGGAAGCCCCCCCTCCAACTTGCCTCTGTACTGGTTGCCACCTGTGTCTCAGCATGCTGTGTCCCCAAAATGGCTGGTTTTACTGGTCACGTACCAACATCCTGCCCCATTTACATGCACAATGAGAAAGGGAAACAGTGCAGCCTGGCAACCGCACTGACAGGCAGCGGAGATTATGTTGTGCAGGTTTCTGTAGGGCTTCAGTGTACACTCAGGAGTAAGGGCCACAGCGGTGGATACGGTTGTTAGGTTAGGTAACCAGGTTAAACGCTCAATACCTTGCTGTTCATGCATCTTCAGCCCAAACCATTTTGAACAAATTAATATCACCCAGTAATAGTCGACCCCTTCTCCAGGCCCCCAGTGTCTCCAGGGCCCAGATAAAATACATAACCCTTCATAAGGGCGTTTTAAGGGGTCATTCATGCCTATAAATGCATTATAAAGCTTATTTTCTTAAAGTATTACAGTATCACCCTTGGTGTCCCCGACCTGTATGAGGCGTCCATCTGTGGTGCCCAGGCTGGCCACGGTCTGTTCCTGGGCGGTTGCCACGGCAATGGAGGTGAGCAGGACTTTGCTGAACTGACCGCTGAAGTAGTCCAGTCTGGTCATTGGGGTGGTCACTTCCAGACGGTATCCCTCCCCGTGCTTCCCACAGCCAAACGAGTCGTCTGAGGAACTCTGGGTGGAGAGGAAGACAGGTAACATACAGCAGACACAACATACACCACATGTATCACATTAATGTTGCATGAAAGACGTCATATACATCCACACTGTTTTTAACGTCTCAACGGATAAAACAGCCATTATCCTATGAGCTACAGTACATGCCCTCCTGCCCCTGCCAGATGTGGGTAACCGGGAAGGGAGAGGGAGAGGGATGGAGAGAGGGGCAGAGCTGGGCTTGSTATGCCCCCTCATCTGCTCTTTCATCAGACCCTGCTTGTAACTGAGAGCTCAGTTGTGACCCACTGTGGCTGGCACAGTGTGTGTGTTTAGGAGATCATCACGCATGGCAGGAACTCATGGGAAACACAACGAAATGCGTGCTGGTGCGGCTGCCATGACGTTACACACTTGCACTGTTCTCGCTCTCCTTTTCTCTTTCTCTCTCCCTCTTTGTCTCCCTCTCTCTATCTCACCCAACAGACATACAAGACTTCTTCACACAGACCTATTTTTCACAAACTTTACGTGGGTTTGTTCAACTGCACACTGTTTGGCACAGGCAGCCCTATGCATGTTGTCACTTGACCACTCTCTCTAAAAATCCCACTTTGAACACCAACTACCTCTAGAAGTTACCTAAGTCATTATCATTAAACCATTATTCTGACCCTCTGAAGAATCATCAGAGGTCACCAGCCATTGAAGCTGACAACGTTCCCCAGGCCCCGGCTGGTCAAGCTCTCAAGGCCCCTACCATTACACACCCCGGCCCCCCCAGTCGGCCATCAATAATTAACAAAACCCGAGGCTGGCACGTGGGGGGCCGTGACTAAACAGGCAGGGCCAGCTACAGAGATTAAGGTGCTGGGTACAGACTACAGAGAGCTGAGTAAAGAGAGAGAGGGAGAGAGGGAGAGGGAGTAGTTCATACAATGATGTAGGTCCAGGGGATAAGGTCTTTCAAATTCTCTTAAAACCCATCAGATCACTCTACAGTTTGWTGCTCCAACCCAACCACACTGACTGATGGCAGCTGTGTATCAGGGATGGACAGCTAATTAACTAACCAGAACCACCAAAAGAGACACTCTCTCTACATCAAGTGCTGCATGTAAGGACTATGTCACTAACATTTCTCAGGCAAATCTCAAAGGAGAGCTTAGAAGCTGAGGAGAACAATTGGAAAGTAATAAATCAAGAAAGCAGCTTTTCTTCAGCAGCCATTACAAAGTAGAGTAGACCATTACAGGCTAGCTCAGCTCCAAGGTGAAAAGAGAGTCCTGGCTGTTAGTCAAACAAACTGTAGTAGTATAAACTGTAGTAGACGTATAAACTGTTGTATTAGTATAAACTGTAGTAGTATAAACTGTAGTAGTAGTACAAARTGTAGTAGTATAAACTGTAGTAGACGTATAAACTGTTGTATTAGTATAAACTGTAGTAGTATAAACTGTAGTAGTAGTATAAACTGTAGTAGTATAAACTGTAGTAGAAGTATAAACTGTAGAAGTATAAACTGTAGTAGTATAAACTGTAGTAGTATAACCTGTTGTAGAAGTATAAACTGTAGTAGTAGTATAAACTGTAGTAGTAGTATAAACTGTAGAAGTATAAACTGTAGTAGTATAAACTGTAGTAGACGTATAAACTGTAGTGGTATAAACTGTTGTAGAAGTATAAACTGTAGTAATATAAACTGTAGTAGAAGTATAAACTGTAGTAGTAGTATAAACTGTAGTAGTAGTAGTAGTAGTATAAACTGTAGTAGTATAAACTGTAGTAGAAGTATAAACTGTAGTAGAAGTATAAACTGTAGTAGTAGTATAAACTGTAGTAGAAGTATAAACTGTAGTAGTAGTATAAACTGTAGTAGTAGTAGTAGTAGTAGTAGTATAAACTGTAGTAGAAGTATAAACTGTAGTAGTATAAACTGTAGTAGAAGTATAAACTGTAGTAGTAGTATAAACGGCAGTAGTAGTAGTAGTATAAACTGTAGTAGTAGTATAAACTGTAGTAGTATAAACTGTAGTAGTATAAACTATAGTAGTATAAACTGTAGCAGTAGTATAAACTGTAGAAGTAGTATAAACTGTAGTAGTAGAAGTATAAACTGTAATAGTAGTATAAACTGTAGAAGTAGTATAAACTGTAGTAGTAGTAGTATAAACTGTAGTAGTACACTGTATCTATCAGAAGCCAAACCAGGTTGGATAGGCTATAACTAGAGCCAAGGCTATAGCAAGTGTAGACTAGATAGAGACATAACTGCAAAAAGAAATCCATGGATAAAAACCAACAAGCCTCAACCAACAAGCCTCAAAATATCTGGATGTACGTAGTGCCAAAAGCCACAGCTGTACTGCAGAGAGCCAGCGGTGCTGAGCTGTCAGGCTGGAGTTGATTCATTCTATAACAACCTCATCATTCATAAGAGGAGAAATAATATCTGATGTGATCCAGGACAGATAGATCAGGACTGACGTCTGAATAGGGAGAGAGAGGATTGAATACTTAGAGTGAAAAAAGGTCAGGTGGGTGATATAGAGTGTGTGTGTGGGACAGATGATGTGTGTGTGTGTGTGTGTGTGTGTACATACTTCTGCACAGAAATCCCAGGGCAGCAACATTGATCCATCATAACTCCCGCTGTCCGCACGTCTAGATACTGGCCTTACGCAAGGAGACCACATGAGAGTACAAGGGAACCGGTCCAAAGTCTGGGCCCTCTCTCTCTCTTACTAGTCCCCGAGATTGAGACGTCATCGAGCCAGGACACCATGGAGATTACCACATAACCGCTCCAAAAACAAGTCCAGGGACAATTATTTTGATAGCAAACAAACAGGGTCCTATGGAGTGTTTGTAAAAGCAACTCTGACCAATAGCAGGGATAGAAGAAGAAAGAGCCAGGGTTCTGGAACATTCCATGGAACTCTGTGAAGGTGACGCTGAGGATCAAGAGAACTAAATACTGGTGAGGTTGGACAGCGGAAGGGTGTTTTGACGAGGGTGTGTTTGAAGCCCCGTTGCTATTATCCAAGAGACCTAGGGCTTTGCTTTGACACGGAGCCAGCCAATCGCCTTGAAGACTATAGTCACCTTGTTGTCATGGCAATCGATTTCCTCAGTGAGGTAACACCTATGTTTTGGTTTCCTGCTGTCTTTCTCTTTCTGTCTTTCTTTCTCTATCTGATTCCAAGTAGTAGGTTACATTTCAAGGCAAACTTTCAAACTGCTTTCTGCTCTCCGACATCCATTCCCAAGTTTTATGAAGGTGTTTTTGTTCAGTAAAACAGGAGAAGGGGGGATATATGAGGGATACGTGAGACACCTTTTGCCCCACACTTAACCACCACCCATTGTCTGCAACAGAACGGCCAGGCGATAGGGTTACTACGGTTACACCAGCTCTGTGTCGTATTGAGCTGCTCTGCAGAGCCTGACAGACCCTGGGAGTGTGTGTGTGTGTGTGTGTGTGTGTGTGTGTGTGTGTGTGTGTGTGTGTGTGTGTGTGTGTGTGTGTGTGTGTGTGTGTGTGTGTGTGTGTGTGTGTGTGTGTGTGTGTGTGTGTTATGAGGCCTGCAGAGTCAAGAGGGGTGTGTAAGAGGATCTGATAGAGAGGCCTAATGTCCTATTAAACTCTCACTCTGACCCTCAGGGCCAGGCCTCACTTACGCGTTACAGCAGACACACTGGACAGAGCCTCCTCAAAACCCACTGAACTAGAGGCTCCTCACAAACCACTGAACTTGAGGCTCCTCACAAACCCATTGAAAAAAGGCTCCTCACAACCCACTGGACAGAGGCTACTCACAAACCCACTGAACTAGAGGCTCCTTACAAACCCACTGGAACAGAGGCTTATCACAAACCCACTGACTAGAGGCTCCTCAAAACCACTGAACTAGAGGCTCCTCACAACCTACTGGACAGAGGCTCCTCACAAACCCACTGGACAGAGGCTCCTCAAATGACCCACTGAACTAGAGGCTCCTCACAAACCCACTAGACCAGAGGCTCCTCACAAACCCACTGAACTAAGAGCTCCTCACAACCCATTGGACGAGGCTCCTCACAACCCCACTGAACTAGAGGCTCCTACAAACCCACTGGACAGAGGCTCCTCACAAACCCACTGGACTAGAGGATCCTCACAACCCACTGAACTAGAGGCTCCTCACAAACCCACTGGACAAAAGATCCTCACAAACCCACTGAACTAGAGGCTCGCTCAGAAACCCACTGGACAGAGGCTCCTCCAACGCACTGAACTAGAGTGCTCCTCACAAAAACACTGGACAGGAGCCCTCACAAACCCACTGAACTAGAGGCTCCTCACAAACCCACTGAACTAGAGGCTCATCAAAACCAACTGAACAGAGGCTCCTCACAAACCACTGAACTAGAGGCTCCTCACAACCCCACTGGACAGAGCCTCCTCACAAACCCATTGGACAGAGGCTCCTCACAAACCCACTGGAAAGAGGTCCTCACAAACCCACTGAACTAGAGGCCCTCAAAAACCACTGACATAGAGCCTCCTCACAAACCCACTGGACAGAGCCTCCTCACAAACCACTAGACAGAGGTTCTCAACAACACCACTGAACTAGAGCTCCTCACAAACCCACTGAATAGAGGCTCCTCACAAACCACTGAATTAGAGGCTCCTCACAACCAAACTGAACTAGAGGCTCATCACAAACACACTGAACTAGAGGCTCCTCACACACCCACTGACTAGAGGCTCTCACACCCACTGGACAGAGCTCTCTCTCACAAACCCATTGGACAGAGGCTCCTTCACAGTCAAACACACTGAACAATCAGGCTCCTCACAACCCACTGAACTAAAGACTCCTCCCAAACCACCTGAATAGAGGCCCCTCAAAACCCACTGAATAGAGCCTCCTCACAAACCACTGGCACAGGCCTCCTCACAAACCCACTGAACTAGAGCTCTCACAACCCACTGAATTAGAGGCTCCTCACAAACAACTGAATAGAGGTCTCACAACCACTGAACTAGAGGCTCATCACAAACCCACTGGACAGAGGCTCCTCACAACCCACTGAACTAGAGGCTCATCACAAACACACTGAACAGAGGCTCCTCACAAACCCACTGAACTAGAGGCCTCTCACAAACCACTGGACAAGACCTCCTCACAAACCATTGGACAAGAGCTCCTCACAACACACTGAACAAAGGCTCCTCACAAACCACTGAACTAGAGACTCTCCCCAAACCACTGAAATAGAGGCCCTCAAAACCCACTGAAATAGACCTCCTCACAAACCCACTGGACAGAGCCTCCTCACAACCCACTGAACTAAAGACTCCTCCAAACCACCTGAAATAGAGGCTACTCACAAACCCACTGAACTAGAGGCTCCTCACAAACCACTGTCACGAGGCTACTCACAAACCCACTGGACAGAGGCTCTTCACAAACCCCACTGAACAGAGGCTACTCACAAACCCCTGGACAGAGGCTCCTCACAAACTCACTGGACAGAGGCTTCTCACAAACCCACTGGACAGAGGCCTCTCACAAACCCACTGAACAGAGGCTGCTCCAAAACTCACTGGACAGAGGCTCCTCCAAACCCACTGGACAGAGGCTCCTCACAAACCCATTGGACAGAGTCTCCTTACAATCCCGATGGACTAGAGGCTCCTCACAAACCAAACTGGAAAAAGGCCCTCACAAACCCACTGGACAGAGGATCCTCACAACCCACTGGACAGAGGCTGCCTCACAAACCCACTGGACAGAGGTTCCTCAAACCCACTGAACTAGAGCTCCTCACAAACCCACTGAACTAGAGGCTCCTCACAAACCAACTGAACTGGAGGCTCATCACAAACCACACTGAACAGAGGCTCATCACAAACACACTGAACTAGAGGCTCCTCACAGCCCACTGGACAGAGCCTCCTCACAAACCCATTGGACAGAGGCTCCTCACAAACCCACTGGAAAGAGGCTCCTCAAAAACCCACTGAAATGAGCCTCCTCACAACCCACTGGACAGAGCCTCCTCCAAACCCACTGAACTAAAGACTCCTCCCAAACCACCTGAAATAGAGCTACTCAAAACCCATGAAAAAGGCTCCTCACAAACCCACTGTACAGAAGCTCCTCACAACCAGGCCATACCCAATGATCTATGGCCATTTGAACCTCCATCTGAAGCTAGAGGCTC
>NC_036842.1:86672810-86683922 GCF_002910315.2 Salvelinus sp. IW2-2015
GCTCCTCACAACCCACTGAACTAGAGGCTCTCACAAACCAACTGAACAGAGGCTCCTCACAAACCCACTTGAACTAGAGGCTCCTCACAAACCCACTGGACAGAGCCTCCTCACAAACCCATTGGACAGAGGCTCCTCACCAAACCCACTGGAAGAGGCTCTCTCACAAACCCACTGAACTAGAGGCCTCCTCAAAAACCCACTGACATAGAGCCTCCTCACAAACCCACTGGACAGAGCCTCCTCACAAACCCACTAGACAGAGGTTCCTCACAAACCCACTGAACTAGAGCTCCTCACAAACCCAACTGAATTAGAGGCTCCTCACAAACAACTTGAATTAGAGGCTCCTCACAACCAACTGAACTAGAGGCTCATCACAAACACACTGACAGAGGCTCCTCACAAACCCACTGAACTAGAGGCTCCTCACAAACCACTGGACAGAGCTCCTCACCAACCCATTGGACAGAGGCTCCTCACAAACACACACTGAACAAAGCTCCTCACAAACCCACTGAACTAAAGAACTCCTCCCAAACCACCTGAATAGAGGCCCCTCAAAACCCACTGAATAGAGCCTCCTCACCAAACCCACTGGACAGAGCTCCTCACAAACCCACTGAACTAGAGCTCCTCACAAACCCACTGAATTAGAGGCTCCTCACAAACCAACTGAATTAGAGGGCTCCTCACAAACCAACTGAACTAGAGGCTCATCACAAACCCACTGGACAGAGGCTCCTCACAAACCCACTGAACTAGAGGCTCATCCAAAACCACTGAACAGAGGCTCCTCACAAACCCACTGAACTAGAGGCTCCCACAAACCCCTGGACAGAGCTCTCACAAACCCATTGGACAGAGGCCCTCACAAACACACTGAACAAAGGCTCCTCACAAACCCACTGAACTAGAGGACTCCTCCCAAACACCTGAAATAGAGGCCCCTCAAAAACCCACTGAAATAGACCTCCTCACAAACCCACTGGACAGAGCCTCCTCACAAACCCACTGAACTAAAGACTCCTCCAAACCACCTGAAATAGAGGCTACTCACAAACCCACTGAACTAGAGGCTCCTCCAAACCCACTGTACAGAGGCTACTCACAAACCACTGGACAGAGGCTCTTCACAAACCCACTGAACAGAGGCTACTCACAAACCCACTGGACAGAGGCTCCTCACAAACTCACTGGACAGAGGCTTCTCACAACCACTGGACAGAGGCTCCTCCACAAACCCACTGAACAGAGGCTGCTCACAAACTCACTGGACAGAGGCTCCTACAAACCCACTGGACAGAGGCTCCTCACAAACCCATTGGACAGAGTCTCCTTACAATCCCGATGGACTAGAGGCTCTCACAAACCAACTGGAAAAAGGCTCCTCACAAACCCACTGGACAGAGGATCCTCACAAAACCCACTGGACAGAGGCTCCTCACAAACCCACTGGACAGAGGTTCCTCACAACCCACTGGAACTAGAGCTCCTCCACAACCCATGAACTAGAGGCTCCTCACAAACCAACTGAACTGGCTCATCACAAACACACTGAACAGAGGTCATCACAAACACACTGAACTAGAGGCTCCTCACAAGCCCACTGGACAGAGCCTCCTCACAAACCCATTGGACAGAGCTCTCACAAACCCACTGGAAAGAGGCTCCTCAAAACCCACTGAAATAGAGCCTCCTACAAACCCACTGGACAGAGCCCTCCTCACAAACCCACTGAACTAAAGACTCCCCAAACCACCTGAAATAGGTACTCACAAACCACTGAAAAGAGGCTCCTCACAAACCCACTGTACAGAAGCTCCTCACAACCCATGAACTAGAGGCTCCTCACAAACCAACTGAACTAGAGGCTCCTCACAAACCACTGAACTAGAGGCTCCTCACAAACCACTGGACAAAGGTCCTCACAAACCCACTAACAGGGTCCTCACAAACCCACTGACTAGGGCTTCCTCACAAACCCACTGGAACTAGAGCCTCCTCACAAACACCACTGAACTAGAGGCCCTCACAAACCAACTGAACTAGAGCTCTCACAAACCATGCTAGCACCTCATCAAAACCCACTGGACAGAGGTTCCTCACAAACCACTGAACTAGAGGCTCATACAACACACTGGACAGAAGGCTCCTCACAAACCCACTGAACTAGACGGGGCTCCTCACAACCACTGACAGAGCTCCCACAAACCATTGGACAGAGGTCTCATAAACCCACTGAACAGAGGCTCCTCACAAACCCACTGAACTAGAGGCCCTCAAAAAACCCACTGACAGAGCCTCCTCACAAACCCATTGGACAGAGGCTCCTCACAAACCCACTGTAAAGAGCTCCTACAAACCCACTGAAGAGGGCCTCCAACAACCCACTGAACTAGAGGCGTCACAAACCCACTGAACTAAGAGGCTCCTCACAAACCCACTGAACTAGAGGCTCCTCACAAACCCTGGGACAGAGCTCTCCTCACAAGTAATGACATTCCTGATAAAGGCGCTACTGTTCAGATCAGCATGACATTTCGTTTTTTTTATCCCATTTATTGAATATCGGTTTATCGGTTGAATTATCGGCCGATACTGATATAGTGGAAAAAGGCCAATATCGACTGAATATCGGTGAACCGATGTATCGGCCAGGATCTTGTTGCTACTAATAGTAGAACACAGCTACACACTCACTCAATAAACTAAAATACACTGGGGTTACTGATTAGAGCAGGCAGACATCTATTTATTAGTCATGACATGTACATGCGTGTATGCACGAATGCACACATGAGCTCTGCGCAAACACACAACACCACACACACACACACACACACACACAACACACACCCACACACACACAAAACACACACACACACACACACACACACACACACACACACACACACACACACACACACACACACACCACACACACACACACACCACACACACACACACACACACACACACACACACACACAGGCTTTGTCATTACTGATCTCTTGAGTGGGGGAGCAAAGCTCTCAACCCAGTCAGCTGCCCTTTCACTAGAATAACACACCTCTGCCCCGTGACAGCCTGCTCCACTGTTGTTGATGTGTGTGTATGTGTGTTTGTTTGTGTGAGTGTGTGTGTGATTGTTTATCAGGGAGCACTATGGTTGGGTTGTAATGGGTGTGAATATGTGTGTGAATATGTATGTCTTGTATAGTCTGCGAGGTGTTACAGTTTTTTACAATCACTGGCACTAATTTCAGAACCTTGATGTCATTTTTCAAWGCTCTAGACACAAAACTCACAACTGATTATCAAAATGCACGTTTTTCAAAACTCTAACACTTTTTCCAATTGCTTGGATACAATACACATAAAGCTAAGATCATTTGTTCATTGAACTAAAATCACCTGTTCAAAATGACACAACTTAACATCAAAGTARTACCATTTCAAAATGCAATTCACACATTACGTCTGAGATGACTGTCTATTCATTTCATTACAATGATCTAACTATCAACTGATACAACTGCTCAAAATGATAAGTAGCTGTTGCATTACTCTTAATGCATAGTTTTATTAAGGAAACTGACTGACAATATTCCATGTTTAGATCATGAAAGTTTTAGGATAACGAGATCCATTGACACCAATACCGTGGAACATTAACCAATTGGACGACATTATCTGTGGATGTAATATTTCATCATCATTCTTTATCACTTTTCCAGACCATGTTTTCAGATTTGACATTACTGTACACACACTTTATTAGGTACACCTATCTAGTGCAGGGTAGGACCCCCTTTTGCCTCCACAACAGCCTGAATTATTCATGGTGTTGTACGTTAAGAGATGCCCTTCTGCACACCACTGTTTTAAACAGCTGTTATTTGAGCATTTGTGGCCTTTCTGTCAGCGTGAATGAGTCTGGACATTGTCCTCTGACCTCTCTCATTAACAAGGGTTTTTTGCGTACAGAACTGCCGCTCACTGAATGCGTTTTGTTTATCGCACCATTCTCTGTAAACTCTAGAGACTGTAGTGCGTAAACATCTATATAAAGGGCTATATAAATAAATTTGATTTGATTTGATTTATTGCACGCATGCTGAAAAGGCACCAGGTGTCTCTAAAACAGCTATACCATGTGCCTTTTGAAAGAAATGCAGACAGAGTGAAGCAACTGAGGACTGAGTATGTTCAGGTACGTTCAGTTTCAAGATGCCCGTTGTGAAAAATTCCCCCAAAATTCTACATCATTGTAATCAGAAATTCTCTTTGCAAAATGTATTTTTAGAGGGTGATGGAGCTGGATGCTGGTGAAAACCATCACAAATTCCTATTTTTGAATGAGGCAGGCTTCAACCTGGCCAAAACAAGGAGGAGAGGTCGGAATTTCATTGGCCAGCGGGCAACCATCCAAGTACCTGGACAACGTGGGGCCAACATCACCATGTGTGCGGCTATATCAGAAGWTGGTGTGGTGGGACACAGACCTTGTATTGGATCATATAATGCAGCTCTCCTTGTAACCTTCCTTGATGATCTAAATCAGGTCTGTAGAGCTGATGGCGACACCTATGTCATTGTGTGGGATAATGTCAGGTTCCACCATGCTCAAATGGTTTCAGGCCCATCCACAATTTACCACCCTGTACTTACCCTCATACTCTCCTTTCCTTAACCCGATTGAGGAATTTTTCTCCACATGGAGGTGGAAGAGCGCTATATGATAGGCGCCCTCGACGAACAAAGCGCAAACGGGGCCTTCTCACGGCATGGATAGCACGATAAGCCAATGACTCACAGCAAGCAGACACAGTGTCAGGCCTGGGGTTCAGCCATGTCCACTAGAACTTCTTCCAAGATGTTGGCTAATGAAAACATCCATCTTGTATGTGGATGAGAACCTGTGGCGAAATGCCACAATGACAGGGTTGATGGGAATTATAGACAGTACAGTGAATCACACCATTTGTTCTGGTTTGTACAGTAGCCAGGTGAGGAACACTGCAGTTGACCTTTAACTGTGTTTTTTTTTATTTTTTGTAGTACATTATTTTTGCTTTGATTCAAAGACAACCTATGAGTGATTTTATTGATTTCATCAATAAATTTCATATTTTGTTCAATGATTCCACTGTGTCTGTAGTATTCTCTCTACTAGTCCTTTTACAGTGATGTATTTACGTGTAGTAGCATAATGAAACATGTAATCACATATTTTGTACTACAATATTTAATGATGTACGAATAACTACACAGTGAAACTATCGGTATCTTGTGTGTGGTGATCTAAATTAATGTTCCTATGGTATTTCTATTGATAAATTAGTTATTTGAACCAATGAGTCTGCAAGTGCAAGGTTTCTTTAAAGATATGAATGCACAATGCAATGTTTTGAAACATTGGACAGCCTGTGTTACAAGTGATGACCGTTTGAGTTTTGTGTCTAGGTTTTGAAAAATTACCACAAGGTTCTGAAATTAGCGCCAAAGTGATTCTAGAAACTGTAATGGCTTGCGTGTGAGTAATTACTTATATATACTGTACGTGGTCGTCTGTGGGTATGCATTGTTTGTTAAGTGTACGTGTGTGTGCATGTGTTGTTGGGGAGGGAGTCCCACAGGGACACCTGGATAAGGGGAGGCATGTTTTTTGCAACCTACCTCTGGGGTTTGTACTGACTGGGTGCTTGTGTGTGTGTATTTGTGTGTGTGTGTATGAGTGTGTGTGTGTGTGTGTGTGTGGTGAGTGGTGTGTGTGTGTAGTGGGTTACGCTGCGTGTGTGTGTATGCAGTGTGTGTGTGTGTGTGTGGTAGGCGTGTGTGAATGGGTGTATGAGTTTGTGTGTGTATGGTGTTTGTGTTTGTGTGTTGTTGTCGTGTGTCTGGTTGTGTGTGTGCATGTCGTTGTGTGTGTGTGTGTGTGGTGTTGTGTGGTGTGTGGTGGTGTGTGTGTGTGTGGTGTGTGTGTGCTGTGTGTGGTGTGTGTGGTGTTTTGTGGTGTGTGTGTGTGTTGTGTGTGTGTGTGTGTGTGTGTGGTGTGTGTGTGTGTGTGTGTGGTTGTGGTGTGTGTGTCTGAGTTGGATGGATTGTGTGTATGGGTGCTGTGTCAGGGGAATTAGAGAAGCTGACAATAAGGTTGGAATTAGATCGTGGCGCTCCGAGGGCAGCTGGTCTGGGGGCCCTTGGGCATGGTAAGGTGCATGGTGACCCAGGATGTCATGGGGGCATTGAGCACGGACATAGAACTGCCCACATAAACAGACAGAACTCAGTCAGTCAGGCTGAACAATATTCACCTTTGTTCCCAAGGTGTTTGGTTCAGTGAGGGAGAAAAGTAGAGGGTCTACAAGCAACCTGTTTGTGAGAGGCCCCACTCTTAACATCTCCCTAACCCTCACTACCCCCCCCCCTCCCCGCCATCCCTCCTCTTTCCCGCCAGCTCTCCTCAATCATCTCACCCTAACCTCACAATTTTTCTCTCTCCTCTTCCTTTCGCTGTCCACACTCTTCTCCTTCTCCATCTCTCACCCTTCCCTACTCTTTCTCTCCTCTCTTCCTCCTCTCTCACCCTTCTCTCTCTCTCTCTCTCTCAATTTCAATTCAATTCAATTTAAGAGCTTTATTGGCATGGGAAACATATGTTAAGTAGATAATAAACAAAAGTGAAATAAACAATCAAAATTAACATCAAACATTAAACTCACAAAAGTTAAAAAAGAATGAAGACATTTCAAATGTCATATTATGTGCAAATAGTTAAAGTACAAAAGGGAAAACAATAAACATAAATATAGTTTGTATTTAAAATGCTGTTTGTTCTTCACTGGCTGCCCTTTTCTTGTGGCAACAGGTCACAAATCTTGCAGCTGTGATTGCACACTGTGGTATTTCACCCAGTAGATATGGGAGTTTTTTTTCTCWAATTCTTTGTGGGTCTGTGTAATATGAGGGAAATATGTGTCTCTAATATGGTCATACATTTGTCAGGAGGTTAGGAAGTGCATCTCAGTTCCCACCTCATTTTGTTGGCAGTGTGCACATAGCCTGTCTTCTCTTGACAGCCAGATCTGCCTATGGCGGCATTTTTCAATAGCAGGGCTATGCTCACTGAGTCTGTACATAGTCAAAGCTTTCCTTCATTTTGGGTCAGTCACTGTGGTCAGGCATTCTGCCACTGTTTATTCTCTGTTTATGGCAAAATATCATTCTAGTTTGCTCTGTTTTTTTGTTAATTCTTTCCAATGTGTCAAGTAATTGTCTTTTTGTTTTCTCATGATTTGGTTGGGTCTAATTGTGTTGCTGTCCTGGGGCTCTCTCTCTCTCTCTCTCTCTCTCTCTCTCTCTCTCTCTCTCTCTCCTGCTCTCTCCTGCTCTCTCTCTGGCTCATCATGGAGAAAATAAGATAATCTTTAAGAATGCAGTTACTAATGATTTTTCCCTTAAGCTTGACACAGCTACTTTTGGTCTTGCATATCAAGGGGATTTGGGGATTTTGAGATTACACATTCCTCAATAGCTGGAGCCCTCTTCTCTTCTCTCTGACAGATAGTCCTGCCAGTCCATCCAACATATCTACTGTGGCATGCCAGGCAGTCGCCAGCATGTTAATTCAATTAGACCAAACAGACCAATGCAAATCTTGGATCATTTAGTGTTGGGGCAGCCGGCTGAGCACAGTTAGTGACCATCATTTACCCGCCATGCATTATTAGCATTAGTGCTAACCCACTCCCACTGATTACCACAGACAGACAGAAGAGACTCAGAGGGGGAATCCTTTACACCATGAACCACCTCTCTGTCTCCTACAGGACATAAATTGACTCTGGTATAAGGACAGGGAACTGCCCAGAACAGAGCATTCTGGAGACGAGTTGTCAAGGACCTAAGCTCCCTAAAGAGTAGGTGTATTAAGAAAAGATAACAGATTCAATATGGAACATGCACGATTCCAAAAGAGCATAACTCCTTTTCAAAGAGCCAAGACCCAAACTGATATGTTTTATATCTAATTCCTGCCAAACTGTTTGAATTTAAATTGAATTCCTGTTTCTCAATTGGTAGTAGTCTGGACTAATCAATTCCACCTGGCCGACCAGCGAGTAGCAAAACGCTTGGCAGAGTATTCTTAGTGATGACTTCTTGGTAAAGTGAAAAGTCTGAAAGTCTGCTCCTTCCTCCAGGCCATCACACTAACACTCCACCACTCAACACACCCTGGGTTTTGGGCTCTCTCTGTGTGTGTGTGTGTAACTGTGTTTTGGGCTCTCTCTGTGTGTGTGTGTGTTCGTGTGTAACTGTTTTTGGGCTCTCTCTTGTGTGTGTGTGTGTAACTGTGTTTTGGGCTCTCTCTGTGTGTGGTGTGTAACTGTGTTTTTGGGCTCTCTCTCTGTGTGTGTGTGTAACTGTGTTTTGGGTCTCTCTCTTGGTGTGTGTGTGTAACTGTGTTTTGGGCTCTCTGTGTGTGTGGTGTGTGTGTTGTAACTGTGTTTGCATGTGTGCTCTGGCTCTTATTCTTGAGGATTTGAGGGCCAATGCAGAGCAAAGGAAGACGGATTTTCACACTGTAACGTTCGTCGTATGAAGAAGGTGTGGACCAAAGCGCAGCGTGGTAAGTGTTCATGCTTTTTAATAAAAAAACTGAACACTGAGACAAAAAATAACAAAATAGAACAACACGAAACAGTTCTGTCTGGTGCAGACACAAAACAGAAAACAACTACCCACAAAAACCATGTGGGAAAAGAACCTAAGTATGGTTCTCAATCAGAGACAACGCTAGACAGCTGTCTCTGATTGAGAACCACACCCGGCCAAACAACAAAGAAATACAAAACATAGAAAATGAACATAGAATGCCCACCCAAATCACACCCTGACCAACCAAAATAGAGACAAAAAAAGCTCTCTACGGTCAGGCTTCACACACACACAGTTGAAACAGTTTGGAACAGTTCGGACATGTTTCCCAGCTGAAACAGTTTGGAACAGTTCGAACATATTTCCCAGCTGAAACAGTTTGGAACAGTTCGGACATGTTTCCCAGCTGAAACAGTTTGGAACAGTTTTGGAACGGACATATATTATCATTACATTTTTTTACGTTTTTTTCGTTGTCGGCTCTTCGGGGACACAAAAACATTTCTTGAGGCAAGCCGAAGTCTACGCCCTCTCATCTTTGATTGGTAACAGTAGGGATTCTTCAGTGAAGTGCCTGTTGTCATTCAATGAAGACGACTCGTCCTCATGCACATTTTTTCACTGGAAAAATACTGCACCAAACACAACATTGCATGAATAAGACTCCTCTGCAAAAACTTAAAAACTAATGAAGATTTCTTGGAGTTATCTTAGATTAATTCTGACTATTTTGAGGAAGCGTGTACTTGCTAGGCGTCTCACAATGGACAAACAGTACTATTGCCGTTTTTTTCTCATTTATTTTTCTTTTTCGTTGTCTTATTTATTTTTCGTATGACATTCTAATTTGACTTTTTGTGTATATCTTTTTTTCTTTTGTTATGCAAGTTTTTTTTTTTTTTCGAGCCAAAGTTATTTTAAGGGAGTATGCGAGCACACTTGTCGTTTGCCGAAAGAGACATTAGCTTATGACGTTTGTTACTGTATATAAGACAAGGTTCCAACAGCAGTTCCAACAGCAGGCAGTTTATGGGTAGCCAGATATCCCAGGGTTGTAAACAGGGCCAGGAAATATACACTGTATCTGGGCTCTGGGTTGAGAGCAAGCTTATCAGTGGGGGTTAACACGGCCTGAGGAACACTGGAGCACTGGGGAGCAGCAATAGTCTGTGTACACGCCAATATCTTTGTCACGGCTGTCTTCCTCTTCTTCCTCTGAAGAGGTGTAACAAGGATCGGACCAATACGCAGCATGGTAGGTATCCATGTTTAATATAGAAAAACTGAACTATGAACACCAATACAAAACAATATACGTGAACAAACCGTAACAGTCCCGTGTGGCACAAACACTGACATAGGAAAACAATCACCCACAAAATACCAAAGAACATGGCTGCCTAAATATGGTTCCCAATAGAGACAACGATAAACACCTGCCTCTAATTGAGAACCAACTCTAGGCAACCATAGACTTACATAAACACCTAAATGAACACAACCCCATAACTCTACAAAAAACGCCTAGACACTACAAAAACACAAACCCCCTCGTCACACCCTGACCTAACCCAAATAATAAAGAGAACAAAGATAACTAAGGCCAGGGCGTGACAGTACCCCCCCCCCCAAAGGTGCGGACTCCGGCGCAAAACCTGAACCTATAGGGAGGGTCTGGGTGGGCAATCTGTCCACGGTGGCCGCTCTGGCGCTGGACGTGGCCCCACCCCACCATAGTTAATTCCCGCTTCCGTGCCTCCTCTTAATGGCGGACCCTCCAAATTAACCCCACTGGACTGATGGGCGCCTTGGACGGGGGGCAGCTCCCGGACTGAGGGGCAGCTCCGGACTGAGGGCTCTGGCAGGTCCTGGCTGACTGACGACTCTCGCCGGTCCTGGCTAACTGACGGACTCTGGTCGGTCCTGCTGACTGACAACTCTGGCCGGTTCCTGGCTGACTGACGACTCTGGCCGCTCCTGGCTGACTGACGATCTGGCCGGTCCTGGCTGACTGACGCTCTGGCCGGTCCTGCTGAATGACGGCTTGTCAGCTCCCGTTCATGGCGGGCGCTTGGCGGCTCCGCTCTGGCGCGGCGGCTCTGGCGGCTCCTGTCTGCGGGGCGGCTCTAGCGGGCTCCTGACTGACGGACGGCCTCTAGCGGCTCCTGACTGACGGACGGCTCTAGCGGCTCCTGACTGACGGACGGCTCTGAAGGCTCAGGACAGACGGGCGGCTTTGAAGGCTCAGGACAGACGGGCGGCTTTGAAGGCTCAGGACAGACGGGCGGCTTTGAAGACGCAGGACAGATGGGCAGCTCAGATGGCGCTGGGCAGACGGGCAGCTCAGACGGCGCTGGGCAGACGGGCAGCTCAGACGGCGCTGGGCAGACGGGCAGCGCAGGCGGCAGCTCAGACGTGCTGGGCAGACGCGGCAGCGCAGGCGGCGCTGGA
>NC_036842.1:86687882-86690003 GCF_002910315.2 Salvelinus sp. IW2-2015
ATCGGAACCATGTTCCCACGCTGAAACAGCGTTCTTCGGGAACACTTCTGTACATATTTCCCAGCTCAAACAGTTACTGGAACAGTCCTCCGGACATCGATTTCCCCAGCTGTGAAAACCAGTTCAGGAACAGATCTGGAAACGGACATATATTATCATTACATTTTTTTAACGTTTTTGTTCGTTGTCGGCTTTCGGGGACACAAAAACATTTCTTGAGGCAAGCCGAAGTCTACGCCCTCTCATCTTTGATTGAGTAACAGTAGGGATTCTATCAGTGAAGTGCCTGTTGTCATTCAATGAGAGACGACTCGTCCTCATGCACATTTTTTCACTGGAAAAATACTGCACCAAACACAACATTGCATGAATAAGATCTCCTCTGCAAAAACTTAAAAACTAATGACAGATTTCTTGGAGTTATCTTAGATTAATTCTGACTATTTTGAGGAAGCGTGTACTTGCTAKGGCGTCTCACAATGGACAAACAGTACTATTGCCGTTTTTTTTCTCATTTTTCGAGCAAAGTTATTTTAAGGGAGTATGCGAGCACACTTGTTCGGTTTGCCGAAATGAGACATTAGCTTATGACGTTTGCTTACTGTATATAAGACAAGGTTCCAACAGCAGTTCCAACAGCAGGCAGTTTATGGGTAGCCAGATATCCCAGGGTTGTAAACAGGGCCAGGGAAATATACACTGTATCTGGGCTCTGGGTTTGAGAGCATAGCTTATCAGTGGAGGGTTAACACGGCCTGAGGAACACTGGAGCACTGGGGAGCAGCAATAGTCTGTGTACACGCCAATATCTTTGTCACGGCTGTCTTCCTCTTCTTCCTCTGAAGAGGTGTAACAAGGATCGGACCAATACGCAGCYTGGTAGGTATCCATGTTTTAATATAGAAAACTGAACTATGAACACCAATACAAAACAATATACGTGAACAAACCGTAACAGTCCCGTGTGGCACAAACACTGACACAGGAAACAATCACCCACAAAATACCCAAAGAACATGGCTGCCTAAATATGGTTCCCAATCAGAGACAACGATAAACACCTGCCTCTAATTGAGAACCAATCTAGGCAACCYTAGACTTACATAAACACCTATAATGAACACAACCCCATAACTCTACAAAAAACSCKTAGACASTACAAAAACACACAAACCACCCTCGTCACACCCTGACCTAACCAAAATAATAAAGAGAACAAAGATAACTAAGGCCAGGGCGTGACAATCTTTGTTCTTTTTGCACCGTTTATCTTATCAAGTTTGGGATGTGGATAACATTTTGTTTTCTSTATTGACACAGGGTCTGACCCTAGCTAGACCTCCTCCACTCTCTGCTCTTCTTCTGCCCGCCCAGCCCTGGATGGCTAAGTCACTGGTTGCTCAGCTAGTACTGGCAGAAGGGGAGCGTGTTCATACTCATACCAGCTAGCACCCAGCCCTAATCAGACCATGAGATGAACACTGGGAAATGTAAGAAATAAGAGCCAGAGAGAGCACAGGTGAGAAACACCGCCTCACAATTTGGAACATGGCAACGCAAAAAGGAAAACAATCCCTTGGGAAAACACTTTTTAACACATACAAGGTCATATTTCTCTCAAAACACAGTCACACTTACACAAAGAAACATGCAAAACACCCCTCCACACACAAATAAACACCCAAGCTAAAAACACACAAAACACATTTTGTTTAAACAAAAAGGTCAAGGCCTTGTGGAAATACAAATGGGGTCACCGAACCACAAAAAAAACACAGCGGACACATACTGTTAGTTTAACTGTAACGCAGCTTTAAAAATCAACATCAACTGGGAACAAACCAACACAAACCTATTATATTCTGATGTATTTCAAGACAACCTGCAGGTGGTGGTGGACTTTGGTATTTCTATGATGCACTATTTGTGCTCCAGCTAAATACTACATGGTGACGTCTGTAAAAAACTAAAAAACATACAACAAAAGGAAAACTGACAATGGGCATAGCCTCAGTCCACAGAGAAATGGTAGGCAGTGCAGAAATGCATCATTGTTGCCGCTTTTCACATTCATAAACTGCTGGAAGTTGGCATCTCTCTTCACAGTATTTTTCACACACA